>NC_054558.1:654323-844028 GCF_017654505.1 Polyodon spathula | reverse complement strand
GATCAACCTCTACTGCTTGACTGGGGGGGGGAATAAAAGAGATTCTTATAAAAAAAGAAAGGGGGGGTTGTCTTTTGCGGTTTCTCTCTGTTGTTGTAACTGATTGTTTTCAGTAGACAAAGAGAAGGAGTTGAGATCCCTTTTATTGGGATAACTAAACAAATAATAACCAGATTTTATTACTTCAATTACAAACACAAAATAAACTCAAAGGCGCAGGAAGGCAAAAATTAAGATTGACCAAACTGACCGTCACTCGGCTCGACAAAAAGGTACCATATGCACACGACGTAACCTCATTAACACCCAGAGGACTATACACACCTTCCTTGTCGTTGCGTCCTCACTCTCCTTACTGTTCAATTCCTGGAGAATTAAGTGAGAATGGAGTGATTACAATCAATTTACATGGTACTCTCTTCTATAGAGAGAGAGAGAGAGAGCTTTTTTGTTTTGACACATCATCAAGCCATTTTCAGTTCAGTATTTCTTCTTGGCCACAGTCCAGTTTGTCTCATTTTCTACAGTTATGTGTGTGTGTGAGCCCAAAGCACTGATAATCATGCAAATAACCTCATTGAAAAGCAAATGTTACCGTTGCTCTAGCTCAGGTAGCAACGGCTCCCCTTCCGTTGAGCAGAGGAGAACAGTATGAGATACTGTCTCTCTGTACTGGGGGATGGGATCTGCTCCCATCACAACTGCCTTCGCAGAGTCACTAAATAAGCTTGTTGTGTCTGGGGCTCTCTCACTGCAGTGCCTGGAATTCTGTTTCCTTCCACTGACTCTGCAGTCAAACAGACTGTGAAAAAGACAGTGAAGCAGGAGTAAGAGACTGTATGACTTCATGAGACTCTTCCTTTTAGCTTCACCAGTCAGGCTGACTTGCAGCTCACTTATGTACTACACGTTTTCAAAACTACAGCTGCAAGATCATATGCACTGAGCATGGCACTTGTGTGTAATAATATATATGTAATATATATATATATATATATATAATGTAATATATATATATGCTATTACGATATTGCAATGCTAAACGTAGGCTTCATTGGGTGCGGTTTGTTTATTCTTCTGTGTTTGTACATTTCAAATGCATTGGTTTTAATCTGTGCAGAAGTGGAATACAATTTTAGAGCTTAAGGAACAGTTCACGTTAAAATAATGTTCTCTTGCGCTGGTAAATGTTTTAGTGAGTGCTTTAAATAAAGCAGCGGTGATTTATAATTTTAGAAAGCTGCGATTATGATGACAGACTGCTGCTTTTATGACTGTGTTGAGTTGGGCTGTTTGTAGTGAGGAGACCAAGTGCCTCAGAGTACAATGCTGAACCCCGCAGGGAGTTTCAAAAATCACTTGCCATTAAATGAATGGTATTTTGGCTAAAGGTGACAGCGCTTGAGCGCTTGGAGGCTTAATAGACACACATTATGAGCTCCAGTGACTCTTGCATGACAAGCCAGAGGCAAGTCCTGCTGTGAGGGGGGGAGCAGCAGGAGGAGGGGGGGGGGGACATTGGGTAGCATTGGGTGTGTGTTGGATGTAGCCAGATAAAATTCAGCTTAAAGCAAGGAATGACATAACCACAGCTGCACCATGAATAAATGTGATACTCCCTGGGAAACACAGCAGACAGGGGGAGAGTGCCAGCCCAGAGCGCCACCCTGCAGAGCCACTAGCAGACCACAGCTTTGCAAGCAAGGGCAGCTCAATGGATTGGGAGCAACATTATCACACAGCGGTGCTGAGGTGATGGCACGCTGGGTAACTCTCTCCATGAAGTGCCTCTCATTACTGTGTATTTGCATAGTGATTACTGAGTAAATACAGGAGCATGTGCACATTACAATGTTATTACACACAGTTACAATGTTCTTGATGTGCAAATCTCTTTGCACGATATATGCAAGTACACAGTTGTATGATTGTGCATGAAAGATTTCCACATCAGTTACATTGTGACTGTACAAAGCAGTGAGACACAGTGACTGTAAAGCCACGCACTGTGTGGCACTGATGAAATGCTGTGGTACTTGCTGACTGAGCCACAGTTCATGTCGTTGTGATAACTCTGCTCTGTTAAACGTCTCGCAGTGTTTCTATCTCGCTGCCACTCCCTTGTGCCAGTGGGCATTGTAGTGCCACTGCAAATCGCTTCTCTTTCTTTATATTTCTTGGGCTTCTCTCTCAAATTCCTATCAGATGCTCATTGGAATTGTTGTGTTTATTTCCTTGTTTGTAAACAGCAGGCCGTGTTTACTGGCTCTGGTTTTTTATATACACACGCTGAGGACTATTTAATTAGAGAGAGAGAGAGAGAGAGAGATTAGTATAAACTGATTGAGAGAGATACTGTGCTAGAATTCATATTCAGCTAAATTAGATTTTGTACTACACTCTGGCAGATCACCTAACTGTGGCTTAAAAATGCAACTAAACGAAATGGAAAGACACAAATAAAGCCAAAACTGGGTAACCCATGAGCCACTGGGCAATGTGAAACAGCTAGAGATTCCCGGTTCAGTGGTGATGCGGGAAACTGCGGGAGATTTTGTACTCTGCCACTTGATTGGCATTGCTTGTCTAATTCATTTGATCACATTCTGTTGTAATAGACTTCAGTATATTTGAGGTTCTAACAGTGGCAATGAAACGCCTTTAGAGCTGAAAGAACGAAGGGAAGGAGGCTCATGGTGAGAGAGAGGCCGAGAGAAAACTGCTGACCTAGCGAGTATTATACAGGGATGTGGAAGGAGGAGGAGATCTTGAGAGACCTGTGTCATAGCATGCTAAACGGATAAATAGCATTTGAGTCTGCTGGTTGTGGTAGTGCTTTGGTTGTATTGCTTATATAGGGGTGGAGAGAGAGAGAGAGAGAGGAGGAGGAGGGGGAGGAGGAGGGAGGAGGGAGAGAGAGAGAGAGAGATAGGAGGAGGGGGAGAGAGAGAGAGAATAGGGTGGTGCAAGGAAAGCATCCTGGTTTTGTAATATGCTTGTAATTTGTTGCCAGTCCCTTATCCTTTTTGTTGAGACACATTGGAGCATTGGGGCATCTTAGAGGAGAGAGAGATGAGAGAGAGAGGAGAGAGAGAGAGAGAGAGGGAGGGCCCTCCCCTTGTGTCGTTCCCCACCCCTCCGGGATGAAGACGACGACGATCTGCTTCTACCATTCTACTGCTGATCAATCCCGTGGCAGGAGGCTGAACGGAGGAGAGAGGGGCTGCATATAGAATAGCAGCTGTAGCTGCAAGGGAGGCTGTGACAGAGGAGAGCAGAAGACGGGATTTACAAGCAAATAAAATAAACGCATTACCCAGGATTGAGGGGGGAACGAAAGTTGCTTTCTTTCTGTTTTTTTTTTTTTTTTTTTTCTTGATTTCCAGTTAAGGTAGGGAGGTCAGTACCACTGTGTTTTGCAGAGGCTTTTAAATGGTTCCTTCCGTGCAGGAGGGATGCTTGGGGCTAATTTGAAAAGCAGAGATTGCAAGGCAACCCCCAGCCAAGAGGATCACACCAAGGCTTACAGCAAACCGGAGGGGAAAGGTGTCAGCATGGCGGCCAAAAGAGGCAAGCCGGTCCCCCAGCAAGGCGGCCCGCGGGCCGAGCTGAGGGTGTTCCGGGCGGGAAGCACCGAAGCCCGGCTGCCTGTCTCCTCCAATCTCCGCAAGCAGAAGTCCCTCACCAACCTGTCCTTTCTGACCGACACGGAAAAAAAGATGCATCTCTACGAGCCCAAGTGGTGCGACGACATGGGCAAGCCGTCCAGCGGGCACCTCAAAGGGGGGCTCAAACCTAAGGAAGGCAGCGGACAGCCGCCACTTTCCAGGAACCTCTCCAAATCGGAGCACTCCCTCTTCCAGAGCAAGCTGGCACCAAGCCTGGCAGGGGGCTCCCCCAAGCCCTTCAGCCCCCTGGCTGCGCCCTCCAACCTGGGCAAGCCCAGCCGTATACCCAGAGGTCCCTACGCGGAGGTCAAGCCCATCAGCAAGGCTCCGGAGGCTGCAGAGGACAGCAAGTCAGACGATGAGATCCTCTCCGCCAAGGCCAAGGCAAATAGCAAGAAACAAGCGCCCCCCGGGGCTCCCACTGGAGAGGACAACAAGCCCTACCTAAAGGTGGACCCTGAGCTGGTAGTGACTGTGCTGGGTGATTTGGAACAGCTACTGTTCAGTCAAATGCTGGGTGAGTTCTGCTTTTCATTCTGGCTTGAAATTGGTTCACTGGTTGTTTAGGTGTCTGGCTTATTTTTCTACAGTGTTTAACTTGGCACTTACTGTACTACATAGCCCCCTGTTTTCTGATGTGCCATCATTTAGTCAGCTGCTCCAAAATCAGTATCTCTTTTTATTGTTTGTAAATGCTGTTACTGCAGTTCACTACAAATCCATTAGAGGGCAGGTGTGATGCTTGTTACTGCCATCTTGTGGGAACCAAGGGAAGTGTTTTTGACAGCTCTGATGTTCATTGAGGGGTGACTGTGTGAACCAGGCACGGGAATTAAACTGTCCTCATTACCATTTTACAAAGTTTCAAGACAAGGCAGTTTATTGACTGCTGGGGAAAGTAACGTGGTCGTTAATAAAAGCCTAAACTTCATTGATAGCTTCCATGTAAAACATTTCCAAGAGTCAATATTCACTGAGAGTACTCAACTGATTCAGTACAATATTTGAAAGCAAATTACAGATCAACAAAAATTGGTCCAAGTGTGTTTTGATAAAGCCTGTCTGAATAATGCTGTTACTCCACGATATACTGATGCTTAGTTGGGCTCAAAACTCAAAGTTTTGAAAGCTCCAAGCCCTCTTTAGAAATGCTGCAGACAGGTTGTGTGAAAACCTCATTTAATTGAACAGGACAGGCTTTGGAAAAGGTCACTGGATCTGTTACGAATGTCATGTACTGCAGTTGGAGCGCTGGCTGAGTTCAATGTGCTTTTCGGTAAGGTCTCTGTTACTCTGGGCGTTACTCTCCTAAACTCTGCTTGTGATACTGATGTGAGAATGGACTGATATCCTGTCCAGTGAGACTCATTGAGCTCCACAGTGTGACTCTCCTGTGAAGTATCTCATTCTAAAGGGTTAATGACTGCAAGGAAATAAACGGTAACCCTTTTAGCAGAAGTAAGTCCAGTGAGAATGCAGCATATTGATTCTGTGTTTTAAACACGCTGCAGTGCAATAGTGTGTAGCCAGCAGAGTGCCACTGCAGTGGTGCTGTGCAGCTGCTATTGGGTCAGTCTCTGCTTTTCGTTTTGATGGATACTGTATATATTTCATAAGGCTCTTTATGAGCTTGTTGCTGATCATCGTGGCTCTTGGTGGTATAGCGCTGCTCTGAACCTCTGCTCTGGTCCATTACCAGTCCTTCCAGTCTGTCCATGGGGAACGCTTGCCTGTCTCTGGTACTGAAGTGTGTGCCTGGTCCCTTTCTAATGCCTCTCTAGCTAATGCATGCACCCTCATTAATGTGTTCCACGGAGCTCGGTGTGGAAGGCAGGTGCATTCAGGGGCTCTGCTGGTTGATGGTGTGTTGCTCTTGGCTAGAGGCTCTTCTGTATGTTTTATACTGGCCCTGTTTGACTGTGTTTTATATACAGTGAAGGCTGAATTAACAGGCCACTGAAAGCGACTGGTGATTCATGGCTGCTTAGCCCTTTTAAGGTACACATGCGTCCCACAAATTCAAGTCTTGTTTTTGCAACGAGGCTCACGAAACCGGGTTTAAAATGTACTGACAGGAAATGTGTTCGTTTCCTGGCTGCTGAAACAAGACTGGGAATCAATGGAGCCATGGAGAACCAAAAAACATCCGCTGTGCTCAAGGGGGTTGAGCCGTTCTCCGAGACGACCTGAACAATTAGCGGCATGAATAAATGAACTGGAGTTTAAAATCGAGCCACTGACCTCTCTACTGCAAGCACAGCTTCTTATGAGTCAGCTCCTTTGAGGAGACTCCTGCAGATCCATTAGCTGACCACCGTCTTAGCGCTCATGGTATCACCGTGCATTGGGAAGTGGCATGCGAGTGCTGATGATGTTGATTACCTGTATCTGGTGCACAGCATTGTTCCACTGCTGCTACATTAACAAACGAATGATACCATGAAGCACCGCTCCTCGTAAGGGTCATTCTACACGTGGCTTCGGCTGTGCAGCAATTGTCCTCTAGCACAGAAGCATGTCACTGCTATCGTATTGCCATTACAGATCATTTGATGAGAAGATACTGTACAGTAGTGGTGTATCATACTATACCAGTGTTTTCAACCTGATTGCAAGAACACTAGAGGAGCCAACGCTAAGAACTGAATCGCTCATAGTAGTATATTCAGCAAGATAATGGATCGCTCTGTTGCAAATAGAGGTTCATTCAGTGGAAGACTGATGTTACTAATAACTAAACCAAATCTCAATAGAGTCCCCCACCATGAGACTCAATCAATGAACTGGACACAGTCAGCTATTGTTCTCCAGTGTACAGACTCTGTTGTGTTGGTGTTTTAGATGTTCGCACAGTTGGTTTTACTGAAAATGTAAAGTCTTATTAACACTAGCAACGTGGGGTGTAATGGAGACCGTCCTGGCTCTTTTGAAGAGGCAGTTTTAAACTTTATCATCACTGCAAGACAAGGCATCAGGTTGGCAGTAAAATGTACTGCGAACGCTCAAGACAGTCAAGTATTGGAGGAGAGTAAGGCAGCCCTGCTTACAATTTCTGCAAACCATCAGCAGCAAACTCAACCACCAACCATGAACTTTACAAACGACGGGAGGGGCCTTCTCACTAAAATATACATAATGACAAAAATAATCCATGACCCACCTATTGGTGATTAAACAGAACTGCCTGTTTCAGGATATTGAGGAGAACGCTCTGAATAAGACACTGGTGGAATAAAAGCTGCACATGTCCTCCTGTGATGGAGTTCAGGGCATTTGGAAAAGCATATGGCTAGTGTGTGCATGTCTGAGCACAACTGGAACCACTTTTACTGTCATCAAGCACAGGCAACTTACTGTACACAAGCTAACTAACGATGAAACTGGCAGACACTGTTTTGGTAATAAAACTGATTTAGAATATATATCTTTTGATATTATAATTTGACCTATCATTGAGCTAGGCTGTTTTATAGCGTCATTAAAAGCACAGCTCTTGATAATCTCTGTGCACCTTTTTTTCTGCGGTGCCACCTGTTCCCAGCGGATAGAGGAAATAAATCATTTTAAAATTTAACGTAGAATTCTCCAAAAAAAAAAAACCTGCTGGATTGCATTGCAGTGGCTGCAGTTCCTTATCGCAGTCTTGCACTCACAGACACGCTTGCATGGACACCAAAATAACCTTGAGTGAGCATGTGATTGCAACACAAGACAAACAAAGCAGAGATAAATAATGCAGGCTTGTCAGCTCCTCTGTGTTATTCGTACTGTATTGAGGAATTGCACTGTTTATTAGCAAACTAAACAGAGACGTCTCCACTTCCAGTCGGGAGCCTTAGTGCCACGGCAGGGCTTGTTTTGCTTCCCTTGTCTCGTCTCTGAATCGTTACTGTTTCACTGAGACGGTGATACGACTCGCTATTCTGCAAGGAGATGCATTCCTGTGATTCAACACAAAGTGATCTGAAATGCTGTGAGTTTAATAGCAAAACCAGACAAGAGCCACAGCAGCTAGCCCTGACCCATATTGCTTGGAAGACTCTGTACCACTGCCTCCCGAGAGTAACGAGCTTCCCAGAGCTACCGAGCGCTACCCAAGAGCCCGGGGTGGGAGCTGTGCGTGTGTTTATTTCTCGCGACACTTACCTGACAGCTCCCTCCCACCCACTGAGGGGGCATTTATTAGACGACATAAAATGGGGTATTTCAGCAGGGCACCCATGAGTAAAAACAAAACAGGAAGCCTACAGCCACTGAAATGCAGTATCCATGGAAACGGCATGCTGGAAGCATCGTCTTGCATTACTATATTTTGATCTTACTGTGAGGTTTTATTTTATTCAGGGTAAAGTATCCAGTCCTTATTCACAAGATGACACTGGCAATAAAACAGTGTATTCAATATACACAAGACAAACTTCAAGACAAACTTCATGATGCGTGGAGGCAGAGCACAAAGAAGCAATGCGCCACTCTGTATCCTTTCTGTAATGCCCACGCCCCAGACCATCTTATTCATCCGGGATTCAGCAAACGACCTTGTGAGTAAATCTAATTTGTGAATTTTCAGAATGTAAGACAGAACTCGAGCTGTCACGAGTTATGAATTATGTAGCACTGTGCATCCTGGCACTGACTCGGGTCAGCCTGGGGAACAGAAGATTCTTTCTTTTACTAGCTGTTGTTTTTAACACTCAAATTAGTAACGTCCCAAATTTATCCTTATTAGCAAACCAAAGAGAAATGACATGCTGTAATCGCTGAGAACCAGTAACGCTCCTGCTTCGCTACAAAACCCAGAACTGAACACGCCCCTTGTGTTCTGTAACTGTACAGCTCTGGTCAAATGTTTTCCATCGCCTACAGTTTTAGATTTGAGACATAAAAACATAGTTTAGATCTTTTATCTAACATCATGTGATCAAAGAAACTACCAAACGATATCACCATGTACCCCGATGGACCTCTCAGAACTACATTTCTCATCATCCTCCTGCTCACATATGTCAGTGAGGTGGGTTTACCAGTGAGCAGGAGGATGATGGGAAATGTAGTTCTGAGAGGTCCATGCTGGTACATGTGAAGCCATCTTGAGGCAGGGAATGCAATTTAAAAGTTTAAAAAAGTGGTCAAAATTAAAAAAAAAAAATAAATAATAATAATAATTAAAACAATACACACACCTTGCGTAAACAGTTGTAGCAACACATGGGAGCATGTAACACAATAAAATAAAAAGGTCCTTATATACCCTTTAATTCTATGGGGTGATGCAAAGCTTTTAGCCCAAGCTGTATACTGCAATGACAAAGCAGACTTACAAGGAGCTTATTATAGCTGAGGCTGTGGCCTGCTGAGTGCTGCACGCTGTACTGTAATCCTAGCTATGCAGGGGGTAGTATATTACAGCACTCTCTGTCTGCTAGCTGCTGGCACTGTGCTTATAAAACAGCTATTACGGGCAATGAGTTTGTGTGCACTGGAAACTCTCCAGAAACAATCCCAGCTGCAGCTCTGCAGCCCCCTCTCATTTGTGTTGAGCAATAAGAGCCTTGAGTTCTCTGGGCTCTGTTCCCACAGCTTGCAAGGACATCCAACTCAGTCGTTTCCGGCTTCACGCGGTGTGGGACGTGCACTTCTCAAGTAAAGGGGTTTGATACATTTACCTATACTGCTGCTCCCTGTTTCAAGGGCATCACCGTCTGTTTGTGTCAATTTCTTGGATATGTAAGAGCAGGTATCCGAGTTCTGTTCTGACCTGTGTCCGTGCCGCTCCCTGACGTGTGGACAGTCTGCCTGCAATTGACCTTTGAGCATCAGTGACAGATGGTTTGAACAGTAGATGATCCATCCGTAACCCTGGTCTTCCTGGACTAGCGGTGGATGACGCTTCTTCTCTTGTGACCTGTTTTAACTTGTTCTGCAAACCCATGACTTCTGATCTGAAATGTACCACAGCTGCATCTCCCTGTCAAACAGCAAGGTAGTTTCACAATGGACGATGCCGCAGATCCAACAGACTTTCATACAGTGGAGGGCTGATGGTCCATGAAGAACGGCATCATCAGTGGCGCCTCTACAGAACATCCTGGAGTCCACCACAACTTCTCTGGAGCATCAGAGGAAGTGTGCACTGAGTGATAGCCATCAGTCCCTGCAGAACATCTCTGTCTCTCTGCTGGTTGTCATGCTGGGCCTGTGCCGTCCTGGCTGCCCTTGTTGGCCCCGTTGACATTCCTGTGGTCGTTGTTTCTCATTTCCTAAATTGATCAGCCTCTGTATGCGCATACTGTGTACTGATTGACGAGCGCTTTCTGAAGTCATTCACTGGGATCAATATTGAAAATGTATGGAAATCTTTAGCACTGCTGGCAAGACAGCACTTGGAGGAAAGTCTGCAAAGCTGCAAGAAAGAGCCAGGTCTCCCGTGAGTAACATTGTGGATTCTACCAGGGGAGCAGCACAGGAACAAGGAAGGAGATGAGCCAGTTAACAGTGAGACAGACCGCAACAGGGGAAGAGGAGTTTTAAGTACAGGAAGACACTAGAGCTGGATAAACACCCTTTCTATTCAACATGCATTGCATTAGTGGACTTGGTTCATCTATTTGCTTTGTAACAACATCCATAGTTGTATTGTCTGTATCTGAAGGAAAAGTTTAAATGAATGATTAGAAATATTGTAAAGGGCCCCTGCTGTGCATTGTGATGTAAATAAATAATAATAATAATAATGGTAATGTTCCAGGCTCATTCAGGGAGATGCTTTTGAACCCGTTTGAAGCCACAGGGCGCCTTTTAAGGTCCTCAGATTTGAAATAGTCATGAGGAGGTGATGACAGAAACAGACCGTGATATACATGAGATGGGAAGTGATATTAAACATCCCTGATCTATAAACACATGAGATGGGAAGTGATATTAAACATCCCTGATCAATAAACACATGAGATGGGAAGTGATATTAAACATCCCTGATCAATAAACACATGAGATGGGAAGTGATATTAAACATCCCTGATCAATAAACACATTCATTTGCTGTTTGCTCACACACTCCAGTACGTCATGTTCCTGTTTTTATTCTTTCCTGTTTTCCGTTTCCTCCGGCACTGCACAGCCCCTGGATATATTTACCATGTACAAGGAAGCAGGGGGGGCTTGCAAACCAGATGTGAAATCCTGCAGTTACCTCATCTTCCTGTGCTTCCCCATCACCATGCTCCCCAGCAATCTAATAGAGAGGGGAGAGAATCCACATATGCATTTCTAAACCCCAGCGTAAGACCTTTCAATCACCCCAAATTGAGGCTTTACTGTACCACATCAAAACTGCATCTCTGAAAAATATTTGTGGTTACTGCTATGTGTTGCAATACACAGCTGTTCATATATTTCAAGACTGTCTGACCAGTCATTGCAAAAGCAGATGGATGCAACAATTACTCAACCAGAGAACAAGCCAAGAACATGCAGCCTTGACTTTGATCCTTTTCCACTTGCAGACATGGTTACTGTTAAATGTGAGAATGAAAGGATTTTTCAAGGAAACACGATTGCAAACTCTGTTATGCCTCTGTGGCTGCACAGAGTTTTGCTTTGTAATCGAGACGGTTCCTGTGATCTTGTTTTTTGATTCCCCGCTCTGCTCTTGTTTAGTGGTCTCAGGTATAAGAAGCTGTCAACAGCTGCCAAAACTGGTCTAGCATGCAAAGTGTAGCTTTCTGATCAGACTGTAAAACAGATCGCTCTGCAATTTTGAGAAACGCTGCCACCTGGCGTGCTTTAATATTATTGTCTGCAGCCCGGGTGAAAATGAGAGGCATGTGTTGACTTGTCCAGTCTATACAGCAGTTTAAAGCCGGTAATTCATGCTTTGTGTTTGTGTTGAAGAGCCTGTTACTGAGTCCTGTGCTAAGTGATTAATGTTGGCAGGGTTCACATATCATAACTATCTCTGATATGTACATTAGTTCACTCTCTTTAGTCTGGAATTACATCTTGCATTGTCTGTTCCTTTCCATGTCCAGCATTTGTTTTAATCTTTGGAAACTTAGCTCAGAGGAAAATAACCCACAGCCTCCTGCACACATGTTTAAATGTGCTAATGCAAACGCATTACAGAAAACTATGTTAAACATGTTATTTGGTGAATCCACATACGCGATAAACCCTACCCTCGTGCCCAGTTGTATTGTGAAGCTTTAAAGAGCCGTGCCAATAGCTTCTACCCCAGTAAATGTGCTTTTCATTCCTTTATCTTATTTGATCCTGAGAGGGGCTCGTCGTCAGGGCTGCGCTCCTTCACGTGAACTCTCAGGACTCAGAGCTGTGTAATGTAAACCCCCAGCTCTTTAGCTGCTGCTGTGGTCATGCTTTGCTGATACTGTGTTGTATTCCTCGGGGAATCTGCTGGACCCCAGGATCACCACTCTGTAGATTTGCAGAATGCATCAGGCAGGTTCAGGATAGGGGCCGTCTCAAAATTCCTATCCAGGCTGGTCTGGGTTGTTTTCTTAAATGGGTTTGCCTGTACATAACCTTATATATCAGTAAGATAGTTATCTACTGCTACTAATAATACTAATAATAATAATAATAATAATAATGAAAACATGTCACTTTTGGGGTTCTCCCTCAAGAAAATGAAATTTTACGACGGTCCCTCACAAAGTAGTAGGCTTCAAGCCAACAGCATGGGTCCGTACAGGCTAATGGGTCTGACTAATATATGTGTGCGATTTCCTTAATCCCCCTGCTGGCTCTCCTGCTCAATTAAGACCGAAGCGGCTCTCTGCAGGACTCGTCATTTAACTGGTTATTGTTAATTTATCAATCTCTATAGGGATCAGTTACGGGTGACACTAACATTTCCATCTCCGATGTGCTGTCTTCATTCTAGCAGGGACAGGCAGGGGAGCTCAGCAGGGTGAAGGAGGGCTCCTTAGACTGGGGCTCCTACACACAACACAGCTCCGAAATAGTAACACCTTTCAGAAAGTATAACGGACCAGAGAATCAGCTGTATCGGCCTCAGTCTGCCGTGGTAACCACGCGGGGAACGAGCAGCTGAGTCTTCGATGGGACTTCAATGAGAGGCGCTTGTTTTGTGCTTTCTGTGATTAATCAGCGCTTGACGTTGGTTTCACATCTCTCGAGTCAGTAACGCATAAACAGAGCAGTTCCGTCATGAAGTTGAAAGCGTATTGTGCCAGACGTTCTCACAGTAACGTTGAATGAGAAACGATTTGAAGTGCAAGCAGGATTGCTTTTTAATAGTGCTCGTGTCGTGGAATGTTTTTACAGTTTAGGGTCAAATGCCAGTACAGTTTTTTTTGGTGCCTCGACAGTATTAAAGGCTTCCCTGATGCAATGCTGATTTGTCACCTCCTTCATCTCACCGTCTCGTTGGTCTCTCCCACAGACCCGGAGTCTCAGAGGAAGCGCACTGTACAGAATGTTCTGGATCTGAGGCAGAACCTGGAGGATACCATGTCCAGCTTGCGGGGGGCACAGCTGTCTCACAGGTGAGCAGAGGATATCCCATGAAAGGAGTTCTTTGGATGTTTAGCCCATCCGACTAGTGGCAATGTGGTTTCCTGTTACTTAACAGACCTTAGATACAAAGGAGTTTGAAACTGTTCCGGTTTGTGTTGAGTGCTGAACATCATTCGGTATGGTATGTGGTCTTGGCTTCGTGTACATCCTTATTTTATAATCTGCAGCATTAATGTGATGTAGGCCGTATACTGTCTGCAGTGGTAATGTCAGCCAAACAACGCTAGGCAGCTGTTCACGTCAATATCATGCACTTTGATTCACTAGAATGGTCCATTAAAGTTACACAGACATGCACAGAGGACAGAGAGTATATAATAGCTCTGCATAATTGCATTCAGACGATCTGCTGGAGAATGAAGCGCGCAGCAGAACGAGCAATATCTGTGTCCTACATACAAGAGACACAAGATACCAGCGAGCCCGTTCTAGTCCCTTCAAGCAGGAAACGCATTGCATCCCCTGTGAAATGAATGAGCCACACCCCAAATGCGTTTCTTAGCTGCCCTGTAACAATACGAGCACGCCGGTTTGAAAAGACGCTTCTCTTCCTCACACTGTGTCCTCTGTGCTAATGTACAGCCCTTGTCAGCTCTCTGTTCTCTCATTACCGGAGTTCATTCACATCAGAGACTCTCTTTTTTTTAAAGGTGGCGCCCCTGAGATCAAAATATCCATTCCCATCACCTTTGATAACCTCCAGGCCCGTTCTCACCAGATCTTTTATTACATTTGAACTTTCTAATGCATTTTCACAGTGTGCTGGTGCAGCACTGCAGAGCAGCCCTGTGCTACAGGTATATAAACATGCTTCAATCACCTCCACACCATCTCTGCTTTGACTGCAGGGTCCACAGCATGCTCTTCAAGATTCTCTGATAGTTGCCATGGTGATAGATTACCGCTGTCTTTTTTGTTATCCCAGCATGCTTTTCTCTGTGTGTACAGTATACTGTATATACAGCTATGGCCAAAGGTTTTGCATCTCCCTATAGAATTCACTCGAATGAAAGTCGAATGAAACCTGCTGAATAACGCGAAGACCTCCAATATTCTTCTCACTTGAAAATGGTGTATTGCTTTTTCCAGCACATTGTACACATACATAATTAAATAACCACTTTGCTGTGCAGTGAAAGGTAATACAGCTTCTAGCCTTGTCTCTCCACTGTGATAGTGCACTACCAGTACTGTAATTACAAACTGCTTGACTGGCTTTAAGAACCCTGTTGATTTTTGGGCACGTTGTGCAGTGTCTGCCATGGATGTTACAAACCAGGTTTTCAAGTGCCTTCCATGAATCCCATGCCCTGCTCTGCCATGTCAAGCCTCCTCTGCATCCTGCACGTTCAGAAACCGTCCACCGCATTTACAATCTCACTGCTCTGCCATGTCAAGCCTCCTCTGCATCCTGCACGTTCAGAAACCGCCCACCGCATTTACAATCTCACTGCTCTGCCATGTCAAGCCTCCTCTGCATCCTGCACGTTCAGAAACCGTCCACCGCATTTACAATCTCACTGCTCTGCCATGTCAAACCTCCTCTGCATCCTGCACGTTCAGAAACCGTCCACCGCATTTACAATCTCACTGCTCTGCCATGTCAAGCCTCCTCTGCATCCTGCACGTTCAGAAACCGTCCACCGCATTTACAATCTCACTGCTCTGCCATGTCAAGCCTCGTCCTCCTCTGCATCCTGCACATTCAGAAACCGTCCACCGCATTTACAATCTCACTGCTCTGCCATGTCAAGCCTCCTCTGCATCCTGCACGTTCAGAAACCGCCCACCGCATTTACAATCTCACTGCTCTGCCATGTCAAGCCTCCTCTGCATCCTGCACGTTCAGAAACCGTCCACCGCATTTACAATCTCACTGCTCTGCCATGTCAAGCCTCGTCCTCCTCTGCATCCTGCACGTTCAGAAACCGCCCACCGCATTTACAATGTCACACTCATCAGGAGACCGTCGGTTTGAAATGCAGGTGAAGTGTTTGTTTGTTTTTAAAATGATTCATCTATTTATACAGACACAGTGTTCATTGGGCCATGTGTGTCCGTTCTGAAGCACTGTTGCAGACGTGAATGTGCTGTGTGTGTGTTTTTGCTCCTGTTCAGGGTGACAGAGCTGTGAAGCATTTGGATGTAAATAGATATTTTACACTCCTTCTTTTTTATTTGTGTTCTTTTGCACTTGGGATTCCAGCCTGCCCAACCCTCTGTCTATAATGTGAAGGTGGTTTCTCACCGGCCCTCATGTTACCACTGTGCAGGTGTCAGTGTGATGCTGTGTCCGGCCAGAAAGCCAATCCAGGCCCAAGGTTATTCAGCTTTATTCCCAATTTCCTGCAGAGGGATTTGCAAACCAGGAGACAGACGCCTTGCTTATATAACCTTGCCCTCAATCCAGGAGCTGGTTAATTGGAGCTGTTTTCAGGCTCCCATTCTGAGGACGGATGACAGTGGAGGGGAATGAAACATTAACGCTCTTCTGGGCTGGAGGGCAGTTTTGTACCAGGCAGTTCACAGTGGACTCCACTGTGCAGTCTGACACTTGTGGAGTTTATGAACGAGCCTCTGTGTGCAGTGCAAAGCTACTCCCCATGTAGATGGAGGAGATAGCAGGATTTAGAAAGAGGGCTGTGTGATTATACAGTCAGAGGATGACGATATTCAAGTGCATCCCAAACACGCTCGCCTGTGTTTCGTTTCAGTGAGAGATTTAAGCAGGGTCTGCCCGGGAGAAAGCTGTGTGTTCAATGGTTATTGTTCTCCGAAGCTCATTATAAAATGTAACTGCTGTCGTTCAGATGAAACAGGAGAGCTGTTGCAATCAGACTCGTTGCACATGAGCTTCAGTATGCAGGGAAACTGCACAGGCTGCCCTTTTTGTTTTCTTGAGAACTAGGCAAGCATATAAAGGTGCCTAATTAAAGAGTAAATTGCACACCCTATGCCGTTTTATTTGAACCACTCTGTTAGCTGTTGTGGCGTGTGCAGCCGCGCTGCCCCGATAATGAAGTGCATTATATGCAGTAGCTGTCTTTCAAATGAATTCCCTGAACACACGCGCGGTGCTGTCAGCAGGTTGAGGCGGTATCGATGCCTCTTCCTCCTCCTCCTCTCTCCGATACTGTATGTGCAGCCTGTGCGCTCCTGATTCCACGGCTGTTCCAGGCTCATTCCACAGCCGGAGCGTGTCGCAGTTTAAATCAAGATTCTCGTTAGCTTTAGAAGTGTATGTACTGATGGGATGCTCTCCTCTGATCCATGAGGTTTCTGATATCTAACATTGTGTGTCTCTCTCTGTCTCTCTGTCTGTCTGTCTTTCCCCCAGCTGCCTGGAGAACAGTGTGTGCTACGACAGCGATGAGGCGAACCCTCTCAGCATGTCCAGCATGTCCAATCGCTCGTCACCCCTGTCGTGGCGCTACGGCCAGTCGAGCCCGCGGCTGCAGGCAGGAGACGCCCCCTCCTCGGCAGGGGGGTACCACGGGCAGGGTGCCCAGTACGGGGCGCACACCATGCCCATGCGCAGCCTCAGCAGGCTGACCCACATCTCCAGGCTGGACCTCATCGAGGGTCTGGACCCAGACGACGCAGACCTAAAATCAGGATACATGAGCGACAGCGACCTTCTGGGCAAGTGTATGCAGGAGGACGAGGACGACGACCTCACTAACGGGTAACACGCCTTGTACCATCACACTCCCTTTGCTAGCTACCCAGTGCAAAACCTGTGTGTTAAATAATTCTGTACTGAATGCCGTGATGTGTTGTCAACTACGTCTCCCAGAATGCACCGCCGCGAATCACTTATACAGCATTCTGGGTATTGTAGTTCGATTCACCCTCAGACTGCTTTTCATAAGGTATTTTATCTCTGAGTAGACTACATTCTTGCTTGTTTAGACTCCGGGTGGACTACTGGAAAAATAATCCCCTGAGTTCAGGTTAAACTTGAGTAAGTCTCCCGGTCTCCTGGAAGCAGGTTTCAAGCCGCTGCTCCTGAGAGAGTGTCTTGGTGTTTCTCAGCTTCAGTTTCAGAGTCCTGACGTGGTTTACGGAGGTGTGGTTACATGCTGTTCAGCTTGGATAATAAGTGCACACGGATACAAGCCCAAGTAATATAAAGCTGGCTTGCTGTCCAGTTGTGTGTCTGGTTGTATAATTGAGTGGTTTCTCTAGTGCCTGAACTACATTGTGCATTCCTGTATTTATGGTACAGTGGAAAACTGCTCCATAGTTCAACCAGTTAGCGCAGCCATTTGTTTGTAATTAAGTGGTTTATGAACAAAGCCAATCTCTGTTCAATTTTTATACGGTACAGAACAGCAGCACTGAATTTAATGGAGACGTGATTCACACACGGTTCATGCCCAGAAAATTCACTTTTTTTTTTTTTTTTTTTTAAAAGACTAGTCAAGCTTTCTTTAAGTTCAAATGGAAAATTAATCTAAATTAGTAACATCGCCTCTGCCAATCAGATTTCAGCTTCACAAGGTGCCAGGTAAGAGGAGGTGCGGTACTTGGAACTCTTCCTAATGTGATAAGCAACACAAAAACATGAAAATGTGATGGTCAGAGGTCCACGGCATTAACCATCTGCCTCCATGCCACAGGGGCAATTCTCCATGCTTTTACTGTGCTTTTATGATGGTGGTGAACCAAGATGTTACAGTTTCGCTATTGCAGCCACTTAGAATAGTGATCTGTTAGGAGGTCATCTTTACCAAACTACAAATAAGACTTTTAGATTGCTGATACTGACCATGCCGTGACCAGTCAGTAATACCCCTCTGAACAGACAGCTGTAAATGTTTTCCATGCTTCTCATACACTTCTGAAAGGGAAGGTTTCCGCAGCTGTTAACAGCATGCATTTCATTGTAATGGCAGGGCTCAGATTATGAATCAGCTGGGATTTAGAGAAAGTCTGCCCTTAGCTTTATCATGCTTGAATGTGATTCTATTATACTTTACTACATTTCTCTGTGCTTTTCCCATGATAGAAAGAAAAACACAGGCTAGAGCTGAGGGACATGAAGCCACTTTGTGGCTTGGAACTTGGAGATGAGGTTTCAGGCCACTGCGTGGCACACCACGGGAGGCTTGGGGTTTAATACAGCAACCTCAAACTAGGTCTCCCGGTCTCCTGGTCTCCTGGAACCAGGTTTCAAGCCACTGTTCCTGATAAACTGGCTTCACGTCCCCTCAGTCTAAGGATTAGGTGAACAGATGAGCCTCTGAAAAGACCTTGTGGGGCAGTGCAGGTAAGAGGACACAGTTACTGCTTGTGCTGTCTCTGCTCTGTGAATAGAGAGGAACCAAAATACCATAAAAATAAGAGAACATCTGAAAGATCTACAAGTCTTTAAACAAGACCTCCCCCCCCAGCTCTATAAAAGCAACACAATAATGAATAGCAGTCGCCCCCCCGTGTCTCAGTTTGTCGAGTGCAGCTGTGGGAGCGTTGGTGTTAATTTGTAGTTGTTATTTAAGGTTCACTGAGAGTGTGATCTGTGTTCACCACACAATTACCCAGCAGGGGCGGACAAATAATTGGTGGGGGGAAATAAAGAAGAAAAAAAACCCCACAAAATTGCATCCGTCAGCCGGGGGGGTCAGTGTCGTTATTTTTGTCGTTGGCTTTGCGTCGGCCCTTCGCAAGGCGTGAGTGGAGGGTGCCATGTCAGCACCAGCCTTCCAGAGCCCTGCTCGGTACTTCAGTGTTACTCTGAATTTTGTTCTCGGTTGCACAGACAGCTTCGCGTGTTTGTGCTCCGTTGATCTTTAAATCACTGAGCAGTAAATAAAAGTCACCGTGTCCTTAGGCTGCCGTCTGCAGCGGATCCCAGCATGCCGTGCGATGCCCCCTCTTTGTTTGATGTGCTGCAGCTCAGAGAAAACGATTCATCTCCCTCCATTGAACCTGCCGTGTTTTGCAGCATTGACACGGTTTCCTTGATTTTCATTAAACCCTGCTGTAAATAGCTCCTTCCCTCCCTCCCTCTCTCCCCCTGGTTTAATTTATTGCAGTGTCAGAAAGCAGGGCAGTCCTCTGGAGGTGCAGTTATCAGCCTCCTGCATGTAAAGGATTTAGATAAGGTAGCAGCGCTGAGAGGATGCGGTTAATGGAAGCTGTTTGCTCAGGTTTGTCTTTGACAGAGTGCTGGCAGCACGTTGCTCCCCGCTGCATGTGTGAAAAAGGGGACGTGGAAACGTTGTCTTTGTTTAATGCCGCCTCGATTAACGCACAGAAGGAAGTGGTTAGGGATTAGGAGAGACGAGCGAGGGGCTTGGAGTTAAAACAAATTCGTGCCATCTGAAACCAAAGCTTTTCCTTAATTTCATGTTCTGAGCTGACTTTGCTCGTTGTGTTTCCCTGGTTATTTTAACCACTTCACTGTGTTTGTCTGTATCAGGCATCGGCTGTTTTCGAAAATACACAACATTAGCCATCTATTAATCTACCTTCAGTGGGATTTGATGGATTAGCCCACACTGTCCATATCGTTTTATAGAGTATAGATCTGCAGTAACATCGCACTTCTCATGTAGTTACGTAAGCTGTTATGCACTCAATGCCCAGCAGGTGGCATCAGCGTATGTTTGGTTTCTTTTTTAACTGGCTTTACCCACAGTTCTTTTGTTTTGGCTTTAGGTGAAGTGGTCGGAACAAATGCAAGGATTCTTCTTGCTAGTAAAGATGCGGAAGGCAATGCCTACATGTATTAGTGCTCAGAAGTAGCACTCTTCTGCCACTTTTCAATGGATTTCAGAAAGGGCATGACACAGTCACGATTTCATCTTCAAGCTGTTTGTTGCACAGTTCTCTGGTAGGGAGGGAATCGATCGATTGCAGCGTAAATGTCATTGCCGTTAGAGTGTGTGTGTGTGTGTGTGTGTGTGTGTGTACAGCCTTCCTTATTCCATTCAAATCATGTGACAATGTGACCTTTCAACTGACCTTCCTACTTTCTCTGTCTATATGCCAGTATGTAGAGTAGAAAGGTCACATTGTCACATGATTTGAATGAGGAAGGCAGTTTGCCCTCGATTCTCCAGTCAAGCTCAGAGCCAGGTGAAGGTAGATTAAGAGGTCATCTGTTATTGGAGTAACAAACCACTCTGAATGATTGTAAATATAACAAGGGAAATGCAATGCTGTGTGTTTCATTGCACTGCACAGTATAGCTGAGTGCAGTATTCTCAGTGCCTGGCAGGGCTGTGTGTTTCATTGCACTGCACAGTATAGCTGAGTGCAGTATTCTCAGTCCCTGGCAGGGCTGTGTGTTTCATTGCACTGCACAGTATAGCTGAGTGCAGTATTCTCAGTCCCTGGCAGGGCTGTGTGTTTCATTGCACTGCACAGTATAGCTGAGTGCAGTATTCTCAGTCCCTGGCAGGGCTGTGTGTTTCATTGCACTGCACAGTATAGCTGAGTGCAGTATTCTCAGTCCCTGGCAGGGCTGTGTGTTTCATTGCACTGCACAGTATAGCTGTGTAATGCAATGAAACACACAGTACTGCACAGTATAGCTGAGTGCAGTATTCTCAGTGCCTGGCAGGACTGTGTGTTTCATTGCACTGCACAGTATAGCTGAGTGCAGTATTCTCAGTGCCTGGCAGGACTGTGTGTTTCATTGCACTGCACAGTATAGCTGAGTGCAGTATTCTCAGCGCCTGGCAGGGCTGTGTGTTTCATTGCATTACACAGTATAGCTGAGTGCAGTATTCTCAGTCCCTGGCAGGGCTGTGTGTTTCATTGCACTGCACAGTATAGCTGAGTGCAGTATTCTCAGTGCCTGGCAGGGCTGTGTGTTTCATTGCACTGCACAGTATAGCTGAGTGCAGTATTCTCAGTGCCTGGCAATGCTGTGTGTTTCATTGCACTGCACAGTATAGCTGAGTGCAGTATTCTCAGTGCCTGGCAATGCTGTGTGTTTCATTGCACTGCACAGTATAGCTGAGTGCAGTATTCTCAGTGCCTGGCAGGGCTGTGTGTTTCATTGCACTGCACAGTATAGCTGAGTGCAGTATTCTTAGTGCCTGGCAGTGCTGTGTGTTTCATTGCACTGCACAGTATAGCTGAGTGCAGTATTCTCAGTGCCTGGCAGGGCTGTGTGTTTCATTGCACTGCACAGTATAGCTGAGTGCAGTATTCTCAGTGCCTGGCAGGGCTGTGTGTTTCATTGCACTGCACAGTATAGCTGAGTGCAGTATTCTCAGTGCCTGGCAGGGCTGTGTGTTTCATTGCACTGCACAGTATAGCTGAGTGCAGTATTCTTAGTGCCTGGCAATGCTGTGTGTTTCATTGCACTGCACAGTATAGCTGAGTGCAGTATTCTTAGTGCCTGGCACTGTGTGTTTCATTGCAGCACAGTATAGCTGAGTGCAGTATTCTTAGTGCCTGGCAGGGCTGTGTGTTTCATTGCACTGCACAGTATAGCTGAGTGCAGTATTCTCAGTGCCTAGCAGGGCTGTGTGTTTTCATGGCACTGTGCTCAAACTGGCTCCGATCTCTGATGCAGGTCAAGGTGAATGAAAGCCCTGCGGGAGTGGAGAGATACTGCCGAGCACAATCTGCTTTTATTAATTAGAGAGGAATCAAATTCCAGTGAAGGGCACTGTCCTGTTTGTCAATTCAAGTAGAGAAAGACGTCCTTTAGCAACGAAAGCGATTCCAAGTCTAGTTATTTTAATGTATAAGAAACTCTTACTGTTGCAGTCTTGTCCTTTTTAAGTTTAGAAATATAACTTCATCTGCTCAAGCAGGAGCTAAAACAAGCAGAAAAACATGGTTCTGCAGCCAGTTTGTTGGTTTTTTTTGTCTCGGTTCATGTTCCATGTATAATTTTGGCTGATTGGAAAGCACTGTATAAAAAGCTTTGATTAGGATCGTTTCCATGGTGTCACATGGTTCAAACACAGGCTAGTGTTCACCACAAGGACTTTTCCACTAACCTAACCTGGCTATTTATAGCAAACAGGAACAATCAAACCCCTTCAACCTATCGGAGATCATTAACAAGTGCTGAATCCTCTCTGAAAAGTGTATTTGTATCTCTGGGCTGCATAATGGTTGCTATAGAAACCTTTGTGGAGAGAGTCTGGATTTCAAACACAGCTTTTATTTTCTCCCAGGAGTGCCTGATTAAAGCAGGATTTGTAATGCCCAGGACCTCACAGCTAGGCAGATACCTGACTCTGAAGCAGAGAGCTCCACGATCCTCCCTGGTTTTTAGGCTTGTCTCGCAACATGCTTGGTTGCATTTGCTGTTCCAGTGTTGGGTTGGACACGCGTTCAGATTTGTGAGATCATTAAGATACAGTGCCTTCCACCCAGTGGCTGCTGGGGGGGCTGGTCAGTGTGAAAGGATGCAGTCACCAGTGTCTGTTTGCTGTGTTCTTGTGTGGTTTAGTCCTCTGAGCTCTCTGCTAAATCAGGAGCAATGCAGACCTGGTAGACAGTGAGCATGTGTCATCAGGAGCAATGCAGACCTGGTAGACAGTGAGCAGGTGTCATCAGGAGCAATGCAGACCTGGTAGACAGTGAGCAGGTGTCATCAGGAGCAATGCAGACCTGGTAGACAGTGAGCATGTGTCATCAGGAGCAATGCAGACCTGGTAGACAGTGAGCAGGTGTCATCAGGAGCAATGCAGACCTGGTAGACAGTGAGCAGGTGTCATCAGGAGCAATGCAGACCTGGTAGACAGTGAGCAGGTGTCATCAGGAGCAATGCAGACCTGGTAGACAGTGAGCAGGTGTCATCAGGAGCAATGCAGACCTGGTAGACAGTGAGCAGGTGTCATCAGGAGCAATGCAGACCTGGTAGACAGTGAGCAGGTGTCATCAGGAGCAATGCAGACCTGGTAGACAGTGAGCAGGTGTCATCAGGAGCAATGCAGACCTGGTAGACAGTGAGCAGGTGTCATCAGGAGCAATGCAGACCTGGTAGACAGTGAGCAGGTGTCATCAGGAGCAATGCAGACCTGGTAGACAGTGAGCAGGTGTCATCAGGAGCAATGCAGACCTGGTAGACAGTGAGCAGGTGTCATCAGGAGCAATGCAGACCTGGTAGACAGTGAGCAGGTGTCATCAGGAGCAATGCAGACCTGGTAGACAGTGAGCAGGTGTCATCAGGAGCAATGCAGACCTGGTAGACAGTGAGCAGGTGTCATCAGGAGCAATGCAGACCTGGTAGACAGTGAGCAGGTGTCATCAGGAGCAATGCAGACCTGGTAGACAGTGAGCAGGTGTCATCAGGAGCAATGCAGACCTGGTAGACAGTGAGCAGGTGTCATCAGGAGCAATGCAGACCTGGTAGACAGTGAGCAGGTGTCATCAGGAGCAATGCAGACCTGGTAGACAGTGAGCAGGTGTCATCAGGAGCAATGCAGACCTGGTAGACAGTGAGCAGGTGTCATCAGGAGCAATGCAGACCTGGTAGACAGTGAGCAGGTGTCATCAGGAGCAATGCAGACCTGGTAGACAGTGAGCAGGTGTCATCAGGAGCAATGCAGACCTGGTAGACAGTGAGCAGGTGTCATCAGGAGCAATGCAGACCTGGTAGACAGTGAGCAGGTGTCATCAGGAGCAATGCAGACCTGGTAGACAGTGAGCAGGTGTCATCAGGAGCAATGCAGACCTGGTAGACAGTGAGCAGGTGTCATCAGGAGCAATGCAGACCTGGTAGACAGTGAGCATGTGTGGCAGTTTGAATATCTATTAATCAACGGTTCATTTCACCTGCTGGGACATGCCTTCAACACATTGCTGTACAAATGTGGGTCAAAAAAGTTACTACAAAAAAAAATGTAGCCACTGGTGTGTGTGTGTATATATATATATATATATATATATATATATATATATATATATATATATATATATATATATATATATATATATATATACCACAGCGCCACCTATTGGCTAAAATATACACTGCTGCTTACGCAAGTGCACAACTCCAGGTCAGTTCCCAGTTCAATTCTGATACAAATCTAAATGCTCTAAATGTTTCTGGGATCCAACACATTTAAGAAGGTTGTTACAGTTTCTAAATCGGAGCAGTTCAGAGTGTATCATTATTAACAAATGTAATGCGAGTGGCAGCCCTGTATGAGTCCCTGCACTGGGGAAGCGGTCTGCGTGTGTGTGTGTGCGTGTGCGTGTGTGCGTGTGCGTGTGCGTGTGTGCGTGTGCGTGTGCGTGTTTGCAGCACTATGTTCTCCCTGTATGAGACTCGTCCTCCAGGTGCTGCGTCAGACTGTAGCAGTTTGTTTAATCGACAAAGGAGAAGAAGCTGGCAAATTTCAGACCCCGGTTCTATCACTATGGCAACACAGTCCTCTATGCCACGTTTGGGCCGTGAGGTGTGTTTAAATGAGTCTTCTTTCTCCTTTTACTAACAGAGGGGGGTTCAGTAGCGCTGTTATAATGGCTACAGTGATGCCCCCAGTACTGGAGAATGTTACCTGGTTGAGTGTTTGAGTATTACAATTAGAAAAGGGACCGTTTTGAAAGTCTCTCTGCAGACGATGTGAATTCTGGGTGAATTCAGTTGGTGATAGACAGTACATAAATAAATCTCCAGTATCTAGTGTATCTAGGGTTCAGACCATTCAGTGTCTGGTTTATAAAGCAATATAATATGTAAATAGAGTTTGTTCAGCAGGCTGCTGATTCTTAGTGCAACCCTTTCAGCTCTCCGTGCATCTGGATTCATGTGCTGTGACATCTTGCTATTTTCAGAGTGTGAATCCTCATTGAGCTGCGCTGCCACAAACAGAACGGAGAAAAGGCAGCTTCAACGCTCAGCCGGGTTCGAACGATGCCGTTGCCATGGCATCCGCAATAAAAACCTCCATTCTAACCCCCCCCGGGACAGGCAGGTCAGGCTCTGGCGAGACTGCGAATTCTAATACTGTATGAGAAATGCAATCGAATTGACGTGACCACGAGGTCCACGAGATCCATGCTGACCTCACTCTGATGCAGAGAGGCCAGGGTGTTGAAGAACCTTCCAGGATAAGCATGTTCCTCTCCAGATAGGATTCCACAACGCCTTTCCATTTACACTCGCTCTGGTTGTGTTTCAATACTGTAATTAGGTCATGCTTTTGCACACACACTGGATATATTAGCTGTATATACTGTGTGTGTGTATATATATGGGTTTTATTTTAGCAGTGCAGCACAGTGTTATGATACATGTAGCCACACATTAAGAATTACTGTGAAACAATGCACACCCCAATAGTAGGGTATGTCTCCACAAGCTGCTGCCTGTGTTAATTGATAGGCCCCCATTGGAAGCCTTGCCCCATTAAAGATTCCCATTAACAGCAGGCTGCCCCCAAGCAAGGAAGTGAACTTGTGGTTTGGAGGAGATTGTTTTCTGGTTAATGAAACCCATGTGTAGTTGCTCCTGCAAATCGCTTGTGGTTTTACACGGCGTGCAAATCCTCTCCACTCTAATGGGAGCGGGTTTACAGGCAACTATGGGGGATTAAGAATGTGATTTATTAATGCTGCACACTTGCTTTGTCGTACTGTTAATAAGAGAGTAAATATCAATGCATTTAAAGCTGTGATCATTCTGCCTTAAGTAACTTGTTTCCAAGTGGTGTTCAATAAAAGATGTAAATTAAGTTCAGATAGTTTTAATTATGCCTCAGTTCCAAAATTCTAGGTGATGCTAAACTTTTGGCCATAGCTGTAGATTGATTGATCGATTGTCTGTCTAGAAATCCTGAGACAAGTCTATCAATCCAGACCCTGGCAAAGGCTTCTTGACACCTTTATTCTAGCAATGCAAGGGTCTGTCCAGTAATACTGCCAACCTTTCAAATATGAGCCTCTGGCATTTTCAAACACTGGACAGGCAGAATCGCACTGAAGAGATTTACAAGCACCGTTAAATGTCTGATTTCCGTAACCCTGGTCCTCCAACACCAGCCCCTGTCGACACACGCAGCTGTAACACGTAAACAGTGGTGCAGCAGTGCGATGGCATCCGTCTGCCGGTGTGATTGTATTGTCACGCTTGCTTTTTAAACAGGGAGGTTCTGTTGGAGTAATCCCAGTGGGGTGAAGTTTAGAAACCGCTCTGTTGAATTCAGGAATCGTGTTGACGCTGCTCTGCTGTGAGCGAGCACAGCCAGGGGGACAGTGGGAGTGTGTGAACCATGACTGCAGCCCGCTGAATTGTGTTGATGTGTCCCGGAGGGGTGAGCTGTCTCCCCCTGTGGCCTGGGATGGGGGTCCGTGTCCATCACAAACAGCTGCAAACATCTGCATCCAGCATCGACACATCTGGAAGGAGTCAAGGCAGTGCGGGAGGGGTGGGGGGGGTGGGGGGTTAGATTGAGTAACACTAACACACAGCCACAGGGAATTTGAATTTTTTTGGATAGGGCTGTTTTGAACAAGACGTATTGGTTCTGTAATAAAATGACAACTACTCTAAGAATAACAAAACTCTGTTATTGTGCAATAGTTTATATTAGTATCAGAGCGGTAATCCAGATGGAATCTGGCCGAACCCCCAACAGCAATGCAGTGATGTGCACTAAAGGGGAAGTGTAGCACGGTGTGAGACCTTGGATAATATTGTCAATGATTGCCTGTAATTTTGCAGACTGTCCCTCTTCTGTTGCAATTCACTGGTGCTCTACACTGGCAATGCAAATGTTCTGCTCCAAGGAGGAGCGTCCATGCAAAAGGAACATGTGCTGCTATATTGAATGCGGTCTATCCCGGTAAAACCAGAGCAGAGTATAGCATTATGAAACTAATAGCATTATTAACTGGCCACTGGCACATGCTTTCTCTATGATAGACCTCTGTGTAATTGTAGAGACACGTCACCACAGTAATCCCAGGCTTGCCGTTCATCTGCTGTGGATGGAAAGGTAACAGATGTGTCTTTGTATCAGAATGACAAGAAGAGCAGTGAGAGGCTGGCTTTGGGTTCCATATTTCCTGCACAGCAATCGTATTGCGAAGGCACTCGCTCTGCCAATCTCACTCCAATGCAACTCTGGCATTGTGCTCAAACTGAGTAAGTGATTGTTAGCTGATGGGCGAGCCCGAGCTCCTGAGACCCCCCCCCCACGCCCCCCCCCCCCCCACACTGCTGAGACCCCCCCCCCCCCTCCGCAGCAGACCTAACCAATCGGCTGGAATGAACTCGCTGGAGAAATAGAATTGTGGGATCCACTAGAAGGGCTTGTTTTCCAGTTCAGTGGAGAGACGCACTCTGTTTACTATGGGAATGCAGAGCTGTGTTCCGGGAGGTTCTCTCCGATCGCTGTCAGCGGTGTAACAGTTCATGAGAGCACAGTCAGGGTCGTGTCAGACTCATCCAGACTCCTCGTTTGCACTCAGCTGATTGGACGAAGCACGGGTCTGGAGGAGCGAGGCCAGTTTGCAAAGCCTTCGGAGCAGTGAAGTGGAGCTCCACACTCGGGGAGGAAGCTGTATTTAAGAGACAGGTGCTTGTCATTTCTTTACCACTCTGATGTGACGCCGGGCTGGCAGAATGTTTGTTAGAAACTGCTGAGGAGTCTGAAAGGAAATATCAACTCTAGCTGGGGTCAGACCTAGAGGGGTTCCCTGTACCCTGACCTTTGACCTGGAACAGTTCAGTACTGTAAAGACATTTAAAAACAGTGCATGCCAAGTAGAAATCATGAAGTTAACATGAGCAGCGTTGCACGCGTAGCCAGGAGTTTGAACGAGGCAAGCTGCAGAGTGGTGTTGGTTGTAACTCGCTATAAACAAACCGTAGAGAGGTCTCTTGCCTCTGGAAGTGCCAGCCCTCCCACTGTACTTTTATTTGTTCAGTCTCGTGTTTCTTCTCAACAACTAAAGTAAAGGATGTTGAGCCTGGAAATAAAAACAGACTTCGACAAACAGATCGCCGGTTTGCTACGTCACCATTGACCGGTCTGTTCAATACAAATAGAAATTCATTTCAATGAAAAAACCTCTCTGCAACCACAGGATGAATGGAGCGAGTCCCTGCAGGGTTTGTGATAGAAGTATTATTGGACCAGGGAGGTATATGATAGTCTGCTATTCCCTTTTGAGAGTCCAACAAAGACTCCCATTCACAGGACATACCTACTATAGAGATGTATGTATATAACTAGTTCTCAAACTGTGGAACTGCAGAGTTCATATCAAAGGCAACATGCTTTTGAACCTCTTTTAAAACACACACACATGGGCTAAATTACAGCCTGCTAAATGGCTAATGTATTATTATTCAATGCCCGTGTGTTTAGAGAAGGAAACCCCAAAGTCATGCTGATGTTTGAGCAGTCAATGATGTCAAGTAAACTTGCAGCACGGAGCTGTCATCCAGAGTTCACATCCCAGTGAGGAAGCAAGCCCCCCCCCAGAGATGGGACTGTCGGGTGGGCTGATGGATGAGTACAGAGCGGGGGGGGAGAGGAGGAGGCAGACACACAAAAATCACAACACCTCCTCGTCTCGTGGGATTGCGGGTTCAATTCAGCAAGCTACTCGGATAAGAGTACTGTCAGAATGATGTTTCCAGTCCAGTACCAGCACCAGCAGCACCAGTGTTGTGCCGTGTCTGCAGGAATGTTTATTCCAATCCCTTGCATTGCCGTCGCTGGGAATGCTGTGGTCTGCTAATGCTTCTGCTAGGGTTTCTTCAGGGGAATGCACTGGGGTTATAATGGGCAAACTCTAGCAGAGACTGACCGTTTATTACAATAAATAGCTTTATGATGTAATTGGTTACTTTTAAAAGGCAATGGGATTTTTCTTCGCGTTCGACACCACCTGGTGGACAGCATGGAAGCTGACTGTCCTCTTTTGACTTCAAACCTGCTAGACGCTTTGAGCCAGATTCATTAAGTTTCCGCTTGTAGTGTTGCAGGACCAGCACCTGCGCTGTGCATTCAAGCTCTCCCGATGGGCTGAAGATTTTAACATTGTTAGCTTTCTCTCTTCTTTCGTCTTGTTTTAATGGTGCTTTTCAAGTCACGTTGGCCATGCTAACTCCAGTTCCATGTCTGTGGATGCAGTCGACAGCTGGGTTCATTCATAAACGGGGCTGCCAATAAGTTATAACCATGCTGGGAACCACCTAGCCACACAGTGCGGAGATCTGATTCTGGAAAATAACATCCAAAGGGAAGGCAGTCCAGCAATTACCAACCAGGTTATTAAAATACAAAACACATGTGTGCAGTATGGTCATGTGACCCCCCTCGTGACCTCATCAGCGCCTGTGCCAATGTGAGACCCCAGCTGTTCAAGACAAGCCAGTGTATGTCTGGATATAACCCCGGCCGTCGTGCCAGCCTTGTTCAATTGCACTCCAGTTACTGCTACACGTACACTGCTACACTGCTGCCTCTTCTTTTTAATTCAAGGCTGAGCAGGATTCCCCTGCCTGATCTCTGCCAGCCTTGTTTTAATGTCTGCAGTGGCATGTCGATTTCAGGACCAGCTTTGTGGAAGGCATGTGGCGCAGCGTGTCTCTTGGGAGACCGATCCCCAGTGTAGAAATTTAACGCCAGGGCAGGCGCTTTGGTTCCACACGGGACGTGGCGAGAGGTCAAAGACCAGCTGGGTGCTGCTCCCCATGATGAATCTGCACGGTAACGTTTCCCTGGGTCATGTGGTTGCTACACTGCTCTGTTCAATGTCATGCCTTGGATTCCACTAAGCTGTGCTAGACCTCGCTGTGCTTCTCATGTTTATTTAGCTGTGTGTTTCTCTCAGAATTTACATCACTAGCTGTTTGATTCCAGCCCGCTTGCTCACAGAATGTCTGCTGTCAGGTTTGAGATTCTGTCCTAATTCTGCCCGCTAGTTCAGCATTTGGTTTTGCAGTGTTCACTTGAGGCACTCTTACTGTACCAGGTGCAGGTGAGCAAGGAGCATTTATTTCTTCTGTGGTCGTTTAGTTTCATCTCCATGAAGGCATCTGTAATAAAGGCATGTTTTAATGTAAAACGTATGAACTTCTACCAAATTGACTAGCAGCAGATCTAAAGTGTGTTTTTTATTTTAATGGCTCTATTGCCATTGGGGGGCAGATGAGGAACATTCAAAGCTTGGCTCTGTCTCTTGATAAGGATGTTTGATGAAACAAAGAAACCGAGTGAATAATGTGTTTATCAAACCAGCAGAGTACGGCTCTGTTTCTCACAGAGCTGGGGGAGTTCTGGGCTGTTTTAATGACTAAAAGATGTCAGAGCATTAGCTGTGCCTCCTACTGTGAGCTTTCCCAATGAGGTCTCCCAGCAAGACTGTGCTGTCACGTCTGATACACGCACACACAAGACAAACAATTGGAACATTTGCTGTGTGTGTCAAGTCTAATCATTCCTCTGATTCCGTCAGGGAAGTTCTGTGTTCCTCAGGATGATCCACGGCAATCACGCCAAAGAGGAGACTCGGACAGGAAGTGAAGGGCTTTTACTTGAACAGAAGTGTGCCCTCACACGCCAGTCACTGTTTAGAGACAGCAGGGATGCGTTTTCAAAGCTTTTACACAAATCACAAGCTAAATTAATAGGAAACTAAATCGTGTTAATGTGACAAAATGAGAAACAAACAAAACACTTATTATATATACCTGTACTTATAATAATTGCGTGTGTAATTTATATATGTGTGTGTGTGTGTATCTATTCCTGTTTTAAAAGGTGTTCCGCTTTTTAAAAAGTAGAAGTTCATTTAAAGACTGTAAATGCATTAGCCCAGTACTGGGGGCAGTACTGTATCTTAAGGGAATATAAACAAACCGGACCAGTAACAAGTCTGTATTCCTCAGAAGTAGAATGCACAGAAGAGGTCAGCCATTGGTGAATGCAGTGCATGATCGTGGGATACTGTGCTTTTAAAAGAGTTGCAGGGTGTGAAAGACCATTAACCCTCTACAGGATTCCAGGGCTTGTTCCTTTGGCAGCCTCCTGTCATGACTGGGGTGTGTTCTCATGGAAAGAAGAGTGTAAGCGATGACATCATTGCTGGTGCAGTCAGACCCAGCAGAGGGATGGAAACACTGGCTGAAAACTAGAGGATCGGGCAGCTGAGTGCAGGGGATTCATCCATTCATTTTCACTGTAGGATCGTTATCGTGAGAGCCTGTGTCGTTGAGACGCGTTGAAGAAAATGAATTGGAGTCTGACACTTCTGCAGCACAGTGATGAAGGCTGTGGATAGGGAATGGATTTGAAAAAATAAAACTTTTAAGGAAAATAATTTATAAGTGACACACTTTAAATAAGAACTTTTAAAATGAGAGTTTTTTTAAAAGCTCCGAAGATTAAAACAGGTGACAAACCTAAAAGAAACTCCCTTCGGCGCTGTGCATTGAAAATATATGTTGCGTGACTGCACACCTTTCTTTAGACAGCCAGGGCAGACTGTTCAAAGCATGGCTCGCTGGATACATTAGGCACTTATTAATATTACACTCCTCATTCCTGCAGCGGGAGACCTGAACCTCCTCTCCTTATCTGCCAGATATTTCAGTCGCAGTTAATCTGAAAGACTGTCTTCTTTTTGTTCTGGATCTTCTGCCATTTTATCACACAGTAGACTTCCATTAAGTGCTTCTCAGACTGAGGGTGACGCACGCTGGTTCTGACAGGTAACGCCTTCAGAATGGCTGGCTGTCTTTTAACCCTGATGTAAATCAGAAAGGACATTTCTAAGGCATGCTGCATGAGTATGTGATTCCAGTGTACTAGTTATTTAATGGACAGAGCCCTGCTTAGGAGGTTCGTGGTTACCTGTGTGTTTGTTTTTCAGTCCTCAATCTCGGGTGATCCTTCTTGTTGCAGACTCTTATTCAAGAACATCAACAGTAATGCCCTGTCTCTACCAGCTCATGCTTTTCACCTTTCCCTGCCTGGGAACAACAGAGAAAGAAGAGGAGGATTAAAAAAGGGATTTGCTGATCTAAAGAGGCCTTTGCTTGACGACTCTGTACCTGTATCCGTGGAGATTCGTTGTGTCAGACCAGTGCGCGGGAAGTTAGACGTTGCAATGCTTTTAAAAACAACTTTTAAACCAGTTTGCCTGACGTTCAGAGCTTGTGTCAGCAGCGCTAGTCTGATAATGGTGCATTGTCTAATTGCCTGCACTTATCCCTAAGATTAAGGAGAGTAAGAGAGTCGAGCGAGTTGCTTCAAATCTCAGCCTGCACGGTGCGGTGGAAAGCATGCAAACGATATTGTCACGTGACGCTTGTGTGTCTCAAACCACTCCTTAATGAAAACAGAATGCTGGGGCATTCCTATCCAAATGATCTTCAGTCAGGAGCACTGCAATGGCTCTCTGTAGCGCTCCACCCCATCCATTGCAATGCCGTTGTATCTTACACAGGAACAGGGCCACTGTAGCAGGGCCACTGTACAATGTTGCCAGTGTGATCTGAGAATGGTGTTGCCAGTTTTTGGTGTTTTTGATTTTTTCAGGGTAGTATTAATGCACCAGTATTGTGCTCATGCCAGTTAAAGCAAACTGTGATTAACCTCCCTTCAGCATGAATTCCATGTGCTGCAGAGGGCACTAAGCAGGCTGTTGAAAATCTGAGCTGTACACCTATCCATTTCACCTGTTTTTCTTGGCTTGGGCAACAGGAGGGGGGATAAAAATACTTGGAGAAGAAGAAAGACTCAGATTAACATCAGGTTGGATTTCACTTGAGAAGGAGCAGGCCTGTGTACCTTTCAAGACTGGAGCGCTCTGAGCTGCCAAAAAAACCCACGGAATTCCTGACCGAGCGGTCAAGTTGGTTCAATAACAGCGTTGCCAAGTTGTGCTGTTCCTTTTCTTACAAGTGCTAACGGGGGTGAACAGCAGGCCTGGGAACGCTTTGGGAGCCTGGTGTCACCCCCTTCAGGCACCCCCTCCCCTCCCCTCCAGCTCTGGGCCAGTTCTGGAATGTGTCTTTGCTTTTACTGTTGGAACCCTTTAGAGACCCTGCCGGCCCCTTCCTTTCTCTAGCTGTTGCTGGATGATCATCAATTTTTCACTAATAGTTTATCAATAACAAGATTTGAATCCGAAACTACTACAGCAACTGAAAACTATTCTTAAACGTGTTCGGACATATTTAAAAAAACAAAAAACAAAAAAAAAAAACACATTTGAATGTTAAGCACCTTACTCTTTCTAACAGGAAATGAAACAAAACCTGAAAATGTTTCAAACTGTAAATCATCCGAGTGGAAATCTTGTTTTAAGTGCACCTGTGTAAGCCTGTTTTACTAGTTTTTGGAGCGTAATGGTTAGATTTACTGAAGACATTGAAAAGCCAGGCGTGGTGATGTAGCCTGTCTTCCCTTGTGGGTTAACTTGACCTGTTCCTGATTAAGAGGGTGGTTTGTAGGTCCTCTCAATGGTAAGTGATGCCCTCAAGGGAACCTTCTCTTGTTGCAAAAGAGCCCCTTTGCTTTAACCCTTGCCAGTCAGGGTCCTCCAGATTTACTGCTAATGTTTTAAGAAGAAAAAAAAAAAAAAAGAATCCCTCTGTGCAAAGTGTAGTTAGGAATTCTGTGTTCTTGTGAAGTCCATTCGTTTATACTGGTCTTATAAAGGAGGGATTTTCAGTTCTTTTAATTATGGAATTCCTACGTCCACTTTGAATGTCAAAGTAATCCTGTTCGACTCTCCGTTTGGAATCCAGGTTCAATACGGTTCAATAATCTTGACTGCTGGAGGCTTTTAACCCATAACAAAGCTTTCACTGACTGTCATCCCTGGTCTGTCTTTCACTGACTCATCCCTGGTCTGTCTTTCACTGACTGTCATCCCTGGTCTGTCTTTCACTGACTCATCCCTGGTCTGTCTTTCACTGACTCATCCCTGGTCTGTCTTTCACTGACTCATCTCTGGTCTGTCTTTCACTGACTCATCTCTGGTCTGTCTTTCACTGACTCCTCCCTGGTCTTTCTTTCACTGGCTGCGTCACTGCCTTGTATATACTTGTGATCCAATCAGACACACATGCTGTAAGTGTGAACACCGTTCTCCTCTTTATGCCAGGTCTCTCTAGTAAACGCTAAGCGTCCTGTTCCACTCTTTTTAAAGCAGATGTTTTTCATTGCGAGTGTGAGCGTCACAGAGTCCAGTTAAGAGTGACACTGACTGTAGCCATTGCCACAACCCTGAAATCAGCAAGAGCCAGGCTTTAAAAGAGAACAAAAATAATGTATGTCCTATTTTTTTTTTTCTCCATTGCAGAAGACTACTTTGTGTTGAGCAGGGAGAGTTTTTGCCAGTAGGAAAATGCACAGGCCAATCCAACTACATTGCAGGCCAATCAAACTAGACTCCTGCATTTAACTTAACACTGGAGCTGCTTACACTGAGCTTGGAGGCCTCAGCTTAATCTCCTGTAGCTCTACTGTGAGTCCAGCACACAATGTGGAGCGATCGTCTGCTGGGGAACATGGGGGGGGGGACCGGGGACACGAGGACACGAGGACACGAGGACATGGACATGGACATGGATGGACACACACTATCCAAAGCAGCTTGCAGGGAGCGTCGTGACTGCCTCTGTCCCTCACGTCATTCCCAACACCACCTTTTATATGAAGCCTTTTCTTCACAGCCCTAGCTGTGCTTTGCCCTTGATTTGAGAAGGGAAGGAGAGAGGAAGTGCAGTGCTGGATCCCCTGGGCAGGTTTGAGCACACGCTGCAGAGCGGTGCGGGCACGGGGGGGGACAGGGGGGGGGCACTGCAGTTACTGCAGCTCCAAAACCTCCAGCAGGAGGGCCCGTGTCTCCGGGCACAGCAAGGAGAACAGACTGGAGAGGTACTGATTCATTAAGTTCACATGCTCTCTGCCTCTGCATCGCTTGAGAGGGACAAGGAAAGAGCATTCACTTCCCAAACTCAGCTAGGGGTCAGCCTGACTGTTTTTAGGGTTAGACACACAATTCACGTTCCACTTTGTAGACAGCGGCTTAGCCTGTAGACGCTGCTAATGAGCTGTTAGTATGTAGTCACAATCCTGCCGAAGGGTGAAGAAGACGTCTCTTGAGTTTAGTTCTGAAGGCTGCTGGGAAACCAACTCTCTTCCAATCGCTGTGTCTCCTCATAGTCTCACACTTCTGTTGTAAGTTGCAAATAAAAAGTGTTTATATCTCCAGACGCGAATACTAACAGAAAAAGGGTTTATAAAAAACAAGCTGTTTGGAAATATAACACAAGCTCACAGTCTCAATGTGCAAAGCCTTTGACAGGAAGATAAGGATGAAGTTGCATTGCAATTTTGTGATACCAATATGCCATAGTAAAAACAAATGCCTATTATTTACAAACCTAAAATAAACGTAATAATAATAATAATAATAATAATAATAATAATAATAATAATAATAATAATCGGGTGTGTTCTGAGGGTGCTGTGATTCTGTACTCGGTGTACAATCCTACATCCTTCTGAATTCTGTTCTGAAGTCACTGCTGTGATTTGATTTCTCAATAAAACTATTCTCCTTTTCCATTGCTAAAAATGTGCTGAGTCCGCGCTTGCAATACTGTCGCTGGAGCGGCACAGCTGTTTGCTATCTGGAGAGAGCTCAGTGAATTTGGGAGGGGCGTGTGTAGCTTAGCCCTGCCTTGTCTCTCCATGTGGAATCGGGGCTGCGGCGTTTTGAGCCAGACGTTAACAAATTGAATGGGTCCAGCCTGGGCCGCCGACAAATCGTGCTTTCAGACCCCCGGCGCAAGGATTACTAAATTAATATCATGCGTTTAATTAATAAAGCCAAGAAAGGATGAGCGGCCGCGTGATCAATGGGAAAACGCTGCCGCTGCCCGGGGCGCAGCGAGCAGGGAGAACAATGCAGTTTCATTCAAGGTAAGAGGTGATCTGCAGCCGAGGAGCGCCTTGTCATTGCAATACAGTGCGATGGTGCTGTGTGGATTACTGGTGTCGCTCCGAAAATCCAATGCGACGTCAATATCAAGCAAGCAAAAAAAAAGGACAAAGCCTGATCGCGGATATGGTCTAGCAATAGGCAGCGATTCCACCCACTGTATTCATCAGAGTTCATATACTGTACAGCCGCGGCGATTGCTATAGCGAGGCTGATTCCGTTCGGGCAACGTGGAAACAAGGTGCGACCCTTTCAGGAAAACAGTACCGTAGAAACGGCATGAACCGCTACTGGGAAAGGGAGTGAGAGGGGGGAGGTGGTGTTGTTTGTTGTGTTCTTGCACAGCACTGTAAAATACATGTTTAATATGAATGTAGCCCATGTATTGTGTGAATTGTATTTTCAGTAAGGGACACTGATTTAAACGGTACTGTTGTTTTTATTTTTGTGTGTTTTGTTTTTACAATACTGCAGAACACTGCTATTTTGTTTCCTTGTTAAGTAACTGTTTTACAAATTAGAAGCAAGAATTCAAAGCGATAGCTTGGGTTTATTGCTGAGGGGGGTGTGCACGTAGAGGTGCATTTCAAATAAATACAACACGTGTGCTGTGTTGTCACCAGCGGTTTGAGTTGCTCTGCTGAGCGGTTTGTTAGGTGCGTTCTGCTCGCTTGCAGTCTTTCTGGAAACCCATGTTTTCTTGGATTCGCGTATACGCGGATGCGGAGCGGAGGAGAGCAGTAACCCTGTGCTAAATGCTGTGCCCTAGGCAGGGCTCGGATATCTGTGGAGTGCATGTTAGCAGTATGTAGTAAAATACTTTTATAACAGGACTGTGGTTAGAGCGCACTTGAGAAAGGTTAGGAGTCCTATTCCGAGCGCAGCAAAGCAAGGTTTAGTGGTTTAAAAGTGCAGTATCCTGTGGGGTGTTTAAGATCGCCTCTGGTAATACCGTGACGTATTGAAACTAGTCGTCATGAAGAGACTATGTACTGTGTGTGTCTAAACTCCGGGGGGATGGGGGTTGTTTATTAGTGGGTGTGCAGGGGAATTGAGAGTCTGTTACAAATATTTTAAAATTTGATTCAGTCTGACCCTGCACTCTGTTTGGGGTGTTTTTTGGATTGGTGACCTGTGATTGACTCTTTTATATAAACCCGTTAGTGTGCACAGGGGAGCAGTCACACCACTGGCCACAGTGCGGGAGGCTGTGTGCTGTACTGGTCAGAGTGGTGCACTGAGGAGGGGCAGCGTGACCTTTTAAGAGTTCAGGTTGATGCTTCACCCCTGGACTGTGTGCACACCTAGGGCCAGGCAGACCAGACTTTTGTGTTGTTAAATACTGTCCAGCATGTCTAACACCAGCGGCCCCGTGGGTAACATTCGAGCTCATGCAAGATCTGCCGTTCTGCATTCGAACCCGCGCTCTTCAATGGGGAGCTGCAATTCATAATGAGGTGTCACTGAGGAAGCTTGACAGGTAGCCCCTCCCACAAACGCTCTCTGGATGTTCCGTTCGTTCAGTTTGTGCTTGTGGGTTTCCAGTGTGAGGGTGGGAATGAGTCTGTGGGCGCTCTCCTGGAAGCAATGCTTCTCAGCTGGGTAGACGCAGTAATTAAGGCTTCATGCTCTAAAACTCCTTCGTGTTTGCTTGTTACATTCTTCAGGGCACTCTGCTTAATTGGGTAAGTGGGAGGGGGGCTTTGCTGACGGTCCTGTTTGTTTACATTCTCCTAAAGTCTCTGGCTGTAGGGGCTCAGGCACCCCCACCCCCCCCACCCAATGGCTGGATGACTGTTCCAGTCCACCAGAAGATACAAACATACATTTAAAATATACCCCAAGTGCAGCTGCTACTGAAATATCTCATCCAGTGGATTTTTGGTCTCCAGAGCATTGAGACCAAGTACACTGCGTTACTGGCTTCAATCGGAATGCAATAAACTGCGACCAGGCTGTGCCGCTGGGTTTGGCATCCAGCTGTTTGAAGCAGCTGTAATGAGAGGCCTGGCTAGTGGCAGCTGCTTTCACTTGAAACCAGGTGAGCAGCCTTGCGTGTTGTTTAAAACGTTCCTCCTCCTTTTCAAATCCAAACATTTCCCAACGTCGCAAATTCAAAGTCTGTATCGCGCGTCGGTCGAGGCTGGCACCAGGCCATTGTAAACAGGAGCGGAACTCGAGGTAGATTCTGCTTGGTGGTTTGGGCTTCACCTTCTCAAATGTCATGCATGGGTTCAGTGAACAGTCTGGAAAAACAGACCTGTTTTTAGAGGAAGTGTACTGCAGAGTTAACTCGCCCAGGGCCTGTGCTTCTCCCTGGAGGGTGTTTATCCCTTTTTTATTAACTCTCTCAGGCTCAATAAGAAGATCGTTTTTGCTGATTGCCTGAGCCTGACCTCTTCTGGGTTCCTTTTTATAGTACTTCCTAATTCTCTCTCTTAAGAGTATGTTCCTGTAGTAAATAACTGTGACTTTCAAAGGGGTATGAAGATCTACAACGTGAGTGTTGGTGGGATTAGTAAGTGATCGATTGAAGAACTCTGTTTCATGAAAGTTTACCTCTAGTGTTCTGGGGCTGTCAGTCGATTTTACCTGCAGGTGTGAGAGACATGAAAGGCTCTTTTAAACAGTCAGCTAGCATGAACAGAAGCAAGTGAGCTTATAGTCAAAACCGGTAATTAATAGCAGCTCATTTTGAATGATGAAAAGGTGCACACCTTGACTGTCAGCGGGAGGACCTGCAATGATCAGGTTACACAGCCCGGTGGTGCAGGTCCCTTCTTGGAAATCTGTCTCCCATTGCATCATCGGTTAGCACTGCAGTTTCTTGCACATTTTGTTCCATGTCTTGACTTGCCAAGTGAAAGGAAGACTTGGACAGATTATTTATTCTAAAATGTCTATCAAAACATACAAACCAGACACCCCAAATACGAGGGGGCCTGAATATCTCTTATTGAAAGGTTGAACTCTCCTAAAATCAGCTGGTGTCTCGTTGTCTGGGCCAGTGTGAGTAATGGGTTCCCAGTTTCCTTTCTCAGTGACTCATGACTTATCCCACTAACAGAGCCTCTGCACTCAGAGCCTGCTACCTGGCAAGCATGTGCTTATTGACAGTCCGCTGGTTGCAACAATATCCAGTCTGAGGCTGTGTTTTGAGATGAGCGAACGGAACAGAATATTGCTGCTTCAGAAGTGTTGGTCCTGTGAGCGATTGCAATACTGGTTATAAATCACATTCGCAGCACCAATGCAATAGTTCTTCAATAGTTCCACCACATCTTTAAGAGCCCTGCACTGGCATCTCCCTGTACTGATTGTTTTTTTTCCTCAGTTCAATGCACAAGCCGTTGTTGCTAGGATACTGGGCAGCATGCTCAGAAACGTCTCTCCGATCAGCGGGAAGCAGGAATGACTTCCCAATCCAGCAGGAAGCTCTTGCCCGTGCCGCTCCGAGCCGTCGAATCTGTCCAGTTGGCTCTGATGTGAAAGGGATGGGTTTGAGCGGCGATTTTCTGCTCAGCTCTTGATCAGTGTGTTCCTGGGCTCACCGTGGCGTTGGGTTGGAGTTTTTGAAAGCTCCTCTCCTCAAGCGCTCGCGACTCGGAGGGAATTAGAGAAGTGATTACAGACCTGTTTCAAGTGGCTCTGTAATAATCTGCTGTAACGAACCGTGTGGAGGATCGTCTTGCTGGTTAGTCAAGCCCTCCAGTTTTCAGTTTCCAGTGTATAATTTTCTTATTAGAATCTGTCCTTATTTAAACAGCTTTCTGAATATCCTGAACCCTCCGTTTCCTTGTCATTATGCACTTCTCAAAGCGCTGTGTGTGTGTGTGTGTGTGTGTGTGTGTGTGTGCGTGCGTGTGCCCTCCCACAGCGTTCTGATTGGGCTGGAAATCTCTCCATCGTGTTGTCCTGTCCAGTAACAGAGTTAACTTCTGCATGACTGGCCGGTCTCACACAGGGGCAATCTGCTCTGGAGCTTAGTTCTGGAAGCTGTCTAGCGCCCCGTATTGCATCCCATCTGTGCTGTGAGTGCAGGCTCTCTTACAGTCTTACATTTCAGACGACTCTCACACCCACGTCAGTGTGCTGTATTGATGTCCAGCACATGAGCCTTTAGCGTCTAACCTGCCTGACTGGGGGCTGCAGTCTGGGACGAGGACACTAACATGCTACTACCAGATCTTCGTCTCCTCTGGTGGTTTTATGTTATCTCCCAATTTCTCTGAACTCAGCAGTTTGAAAATGTGCTTTTAAAGGTTTGTAGATTCATTCATCCTTTTCGTATTGGAAACCAAATCAGATTGTGTGACTAGTTTATTTTAGAACTTTCTGTGTTAAGAGTCCGTTAAGCTTTCATGAAGTACCTTGCGAGTGGGTGGCAATGGAGTTGTGGGGTTTGTCAGCTCAAACACCCGAGAAATGTCACTCGGAACTTGGTAGTGGCAGAACGTTTACATCGGTATGCGCTTTGAGATGCAATCCCCCATTCAGAGCCCAGCTGTTTCTCATTTTAAGGCACTCCCATTCAGATGCTTTTGAATACAAGTGTTCTTGAATGTCGGTTTCGTACGTGTAAGTGAGACACCTGGAACACGTGTGCTGATCCATCGATGGGGAATCGGAGCAGCTCATTAAATCCTGTAGAACGAGGACCAGGTTTGAATTGATTAAAATATCATCATCCGTGCTTTCAGAGTTCTGAATAAGAGAGGTGTTTGCATTATGAAGTAGAGGGGGGGGGGGGGGGGGTTGTGATTAACTCCTTGTAATCCGGAGTCCGTGCGTTTCACTTTATAAGATACTAATGAAACGGGTCCTGTGGCTCCAGTATTACACTAAGTTAGTGCACATCTGGGAGCTTGGTGCTGAATGCTTTCAGCTGTTGCTGGAGGTTTACAGTCGCTACTGTTCTGTCACAGTCTGGGAGTTTTCAAAGGCAGGAGAAGGCTGTTCCAGCTCTTGAGATGATCTTAGTCTCTCGGCATGTTTTACGAGGCTCTCCAGTGATCTGGTAGTGGATAATACATGTCCCAGGGCAGTTCTCTCTGTCCCGCTGGGAGTGTGTCCCGTCGCAGTGTTATTGTAGCCAGTCTGGGGGTCTCTTTCGGGGGAAAGGCTTGTCCCATATGTTAGCAGAATGTGCCACCCCCCCGCTCACAGACAGACAGCAATGTGCATTCAAGCACCCTCACATGCAGGCTTGTGCACATTCACGCACACACGCCATTGAAAGGCACTTTGCTGAAATGTTTGTCTACCTGACAAAGGCATTCATTTGGTTAGGCTTTAGTGTTTAAGTGCTTGTTGAAAAGTCTGGCAGTTTCGGGTAATCGTTTCTTCAGACCAGTGAAAGAAACAATGGTTTCTTTTCAGTGTGGCAGTATTAAGACTAATATAACTGAGAGCAGCTGCATTGGAAACCCTCCCGTCCTTCCGCTCACTGATCACAGTCATACCTTACTGAAAGAGTGAGGCGGCAGTACATTGTGAAGCTCAATCCGCAGGAGTTGCTCCCTGGTCTAATGCTAAGTACTTCATCACTAAAGACCAGCATTCACAGGGTTAAAGTTTCTGGTCCCTGCCCTGCTGATAGCAGGAACGGAAGGAAGCACGTTAAACTCGGTTAAATTTAACAGTTTCCATTTCTGCTGGGCAGCTTTAAGCACTGGAAACCGCTGCCCAGACCACCGATGCTGCTAAACCCCTCCCCAGCACGGTCACTCAGCTGTATCTGGAAACGCTGTGTCTGTGAGCACCGCTCCAAGCCCAGGGGTATTGTGTGTGCTGTGAATCCCCAAGCCCTGTTTGGAAAAGATAACCACCACCCCCTGCGACAAATCAGGAATGTCTCTACTGGTGTGTTGGGCTTTGTTCTTCCCGTTGTCCTCGTTGCTGTGTCCGTGTCTGTCCGGGGAGTGGAAAGGCGTTTTTAAGGCTGGAGCTCTTTGTCCTCGTGTTGTGTTTTGGTTCTGCTCCCTTCATTTCATGCCTGCGCTTTGTCTGTCTTTCTGTTGCCAATCTGCCCCGTCTGTTATCCGTTCTCTGGTCCATCTGTCCTCCTCAGATGCCTTGGTGGTGTTGCTTTGACTCTCTCGTAGCTGTTTTTGGTTGCAGGTATATACCTTGTTTTCCTTGGGCTCCTGTGAGCCCCAGTGCTAGGTTGCCATGTTGTGTGAGCTCCTGCAGGGTGCTGTTGTGAGTCTTTGGTGGTCGAAGGAAGCTGGGTGTGGCTCGCCCGGCTGCACGTGGTTTTCAGTATTCTAGGGTATCGCGTTAAACCTGCGCTGCTGCATTTCTTCATAAAAGACTCTGCATTTTATTATCACAAAGAGGAGACTCAACTCTTGTTATGGTTATTACAGAGCTGTTCTCTGCATTGTGTGTGTGTGTGTGTCTGTCTGTCTGTGTGTCTCAGTCTGTCTGTCTGTCTGCAGTGAGTGTGTGTCTCAGTGTGTGTGTGTGTGTGTGTTGTGTGTGTGTGTGTGTGTGTTGTGTCTCAGTGTCTGTTGTGTGTGTGTGTGTGTGTGTGTGTTTGTGTGTGTGTGTGTGTGTCTGTCTCTGTGTGTGTGTGTGTGTGTGTCTGTCTGTCTCAGTGAGTGTGTGTGTGTGTGTGTGTCTGTGTGTGTGTGTGTGTCTGTGTCTGTCACAGTGTGTGTGTGTGTGTGTCTGTCTCAGTGTGTGTGTGTGTGTGTCCCGATGCGGTGTGTGTGTGTGTCCTGTCACCACACCACACAATCTCATTGTGTGTGTGTGTGTGTGTCAGTGTGTGTGTGTCTCAGTGGTTGTGTGTGTGTGTGTCTGTCCTTCCCGATGCGGAATGTCCCTTTGGGTGAATGTAACTGTCCTTCGCTTGTCCTTCCAGTCTCAGTACAGTCGTGATGGTTTTGTGTTCAAGCTGCAGAGGTCTCAGTCGTTATGAGAGTGTGAAGGGTGGGAGACTCGGACGGGTGCCGCAGCAGTGTGGCGCAGAGGGCCGTTTCATTGTGGTTAAACCATTCTGAGGTTTTTCAAAGTCTTAGGAAATGCATTATAAATGACACTAGAGGGTATAGAAATGGATGTTCATTTTCAGGGACTAACTCTACAGGGTTAATAAAAATAATATGTGTAAGGGGGCAATTTTGTAATTGGCCTGATCCAGTTTCTCTCTTTCCAATATGAAAAGGCTGCAGTGGCCCAGCACTGCCGCGTTGCTCCTGCATCTCTCCTAAAGCCCTCCCAACACACAGCAATCTCATCCTTTACAGTCTGCCTCTTGTGCTGGGAGTGCACAGGCCAGGCACTGCCAACACTGCAGTTGTTGTAAGCGGAGCCTGAAGACTCGAGTCTCCATTTAAAGATTAAGTGTACTCAGCAAGCCACACATTAGCTTTGATTATGAGGACGCCAGAGCAGGGAAGAATACAGCTATTATGTTTAGTGCACAGTTCCAACCCCCCCCCCTGGTGATGCAGTCATGTGGGCCTGGGCTAGGAACTGCCCTGTTCTCACGGTAACCACGGCCCCTTGGCATAGGGAAGATGGTTTTCGGCATCCCGTGGGAGGCGAATAATAGGATTAGAAGTAATGCCCAAGACAAGTATACACAGGGGAACAGATACAAAATGACAAACACCTCTCCTTATAATAGGGGTCCAATCAGAGAGGATCCGCCTCTCCTTATAACAGGGGTCCAATCAGAGAGGATCCGCCTCTCATTATAATAGGGGTCCAATCAGAGAGGATCCGCCTCTCATTATAATAGGGGTCCAATCAGAGAGGATCCGCCTCTCATTATAATAGGGGTCCAATCAGAGAGGATCCGCCTCTCATTATAATAGGGGTCCAATCGGAGAGGATCCGCCTCTCATAATAATAGGGGTCCAATCAGAGAGGATCCGCCTCTCATTATAATAGGGGTCCAATCGGAGAGGATCCGCCTCTCATTATAATAGGGGTCCAATCGGAGAGGATCCGCCTCTCCTTACACAGTGTGGATCTGATCAGGGAGGATCCTCCTCTCCTTACACAGTGTGGATCTGATCAGAGGATCCAGTCAGTCACTGTTCATTAACACTGAAGCGCTGTTGCAGGTGTTGCTCGCTTTATGTCGAAGTCCCGCAGTGTAGAAGCAGGAATCTATATCCTATGTATGTAACTGTGTTTGATGAGAGGCTGAGCAGGATCACAGTGTCGCTGTATTGCTGTATTTTAGTTTTATTTCTTTTTCAACTCTTTGGTTAATGACACTTTTTGTTAAGCGCAGTACACAGTGTGCGTGGTGTGAAGTAGCTTCCTTTCGTTTCGGGTCATTTTAAACTCGAAGCTGACTTCATTTTAATGACATTGAGTTCCACGGCTGCACCACGTCTGTCCCTCTGAAACGATCGGTTTTATTTTTCAGTCGTGGTGGGTGATTTAGCATGAGGTCATCGTTTCCAACTTGAATCTCTTGTGAAAAGTCGTTCGCCGAGTTACTCACATTGACCAAATAACCACACCCACCAGACCTCTGAATGTGTTATTGATGTGTGTTCATAATCGTCATGAAGGGCTTGTGTTGTAGCAAGCGTGTGTGTTCGGGATTCAACAAGAAGATGTCATGTTTGGAGTGTTCCTGTCTGGTCATGTTGATGCTGCTGGTTCAGTAAAATACTTGACAAATCGCCCTAGAGATTCCCAGAGCAGGTCTGCTTCCAGCACAGTGGAATGGTTTACTCCCGGCATAAAGACGCACGCCAAGATCTGTTTGATGCAATGCAGGTTCTGTAACCCACGTAGACAGAGAAGCAGGTTTAAATCCGAACGTCACACCGAGTTTTTTAACAGACGGGTAACCTTTCCAGGGAGACGTATGTATTCATCGTGGCTGGAGAAAGCAAGCACTTTCTTGAATGTGTTTGTGTTTTTATTGTACACGTGGCACTGCACCTGTTAGCAGTGAAAACTCCCAGCATTCCACATGCATGTGTTTCTCTGGATCAACTTAAGCGCTTCCCATTCTCAGGTAGTGTGAGGTTCTGGGCACTGGGTTGTATAAGATGCTCTGTGTAAATATTTATAATGTGCGAATCTCTGTCCAGTCTGTGTTCAGACCTGTTTATGTGTGACTAGACATTCGTTCCTCATTTAGGAGAATCGGCTCATTTTTCATCAAACCACAGTGTAATCGGGTATTTATTAGCTGGCCCGGGGCGTGCTTTGTCATAATAAGTGTACATTTAGGCTCAATAGCATTGTTACATGAAGCTCTGGGTGTCCAGAATAACAGGCTGCTTTATTAAAAATTAAGAACAGACTATTTCTGTTTCCGTCTAAGAGGAATGCAAAAGCAGGCTTCAGCCTATTAATAAAATCCGTATTGAATGTGCTGTAGTTAGGGTCTGTGCCTAGGACTGGAAGTGTTAATGGCATATCATTTAATGAGGCTTCCTAATTGTGAAAGCCGCTCGCATCAGCCCGGAGCGATGGAGTGTCTGCGCGTTCTAGAACACCGGCGTGTTCATTCAGAATGTGGACCTTTGCCCTTTTTATTAGAGTAACTCTGCCTGCCAGACACCCTGCGTGGTTAATGTGTGAACTGCCTGGAATTGAAGTCCAGCCCACTGCAGCTCTTTCACATTGCATTTTATGATCAGATAAACTGCCTTGTATAAAAATACATTGTCTTCCCTGTTTTAGATGGGATTAAAGAAAAGAAGAACCTGGTGAATTTGTAACTGAAATTCCCTAGTTCTGGGGGGATAACGTGTAAGAGGGGAGAGGAGTATGGTCTTGGCTTGAGTGAATGCATGTGTGTATTTGGGATGTTTTAATTTAGCGTGCACTTCGCTGGGAGACTCTGACACACTCTGACAGATCCTGCCTCGCTGTCCCGGAGCTCAGCTCTGCTCTCCACACATCAAAGCAGTCTGGCTGTGAAGCTGGAAAAGAAAGGAAGGAAGAAAGCTCCCCTCAGATGTCTTTGAACCCTGCCAGCCTCTCTTTCAAGGGGACTCCTGATTGCAGAGAAACGCAACTCGATCTCGGCCGCCTTCAAACGGATCCTTTTTAAATACCGTGCCTCAAGCGTGTAAAACAGGGTTCCCCAAGAAATCCGGCTCAGGAGTTCAAATCGAGATTTGAAAAACGTACGCCGCCCTGATTCAATGCACTTTGCGCTCCTGCACCCTCCCAGAGCACTGTGATGCCTGCAATAACCTTTCGTTATGTTGCAGAGTTCTCACACAGAATTCTTAACCCCTTCTTTCTTTCCTCATTGGCCATTGGGTGCTCATTGACCTGCACAGCCACCGAACCTTGACAGCTGTCACTGTGATTTCCTGCTCACTTTGAAAATCATCACACATTGCTTTCCGTGCTGGTAAATTTAAAAACCTCCCAAATAAATGCATTGCTTCATTAAGCTGAGATTGCACTAAACTCCCCTGTTGCATGTTAACCTTTCATTTGGTTTAAACCAATTTCTTTTCTAAAATCACCCCCCCCCCAAAAAAAAAGAGAGCGAGCGCTCCACAAAAAACACGTCCCCCTGATAATCCTAACAGAGAAGGAAAGGGGGGGGGGTCTGCCTGTGGGTCACGTCTCAAATGTTAGAGCATTTTGCTTGAGGAAGCCTAACAGAGATGCCATGTTGAATTAGCATCGATGTGTTCCCACCCCAAACTAGACCAGAGTGACACTGAAGCATACAGAAATCTCAGTGGGGGAAAAACACCAATTCTATTTCAATGGTTAGATAGACGTGCTTGCGAGTGCGTGTGCATGTGCGCGTGCGTGTGTGAAACTGCAACTCCAGGTAGACCATTTCGGCAGAATCGGTGAAGCTGCTGGTTGGCTAAAGGCATGACACGTCATTAAAGGGGGGGAAAAACCAAGGAAGTGCAAAGACTAGCATGACCCTAACACAGGAGCAGATCCCCTTAATACATATGCAGGAGGTGTCTGCTGTAGCTTCTTGCTGTGCTGCACATGGAGCGTGGAAGCGAATTCTGTTCGCTGGAACCGCTTTTATTTGTGGTCTAAGCTCTCTGGCAGCGCGGCTGTGTTTCATTTGAGTGGCTAAGGAAATGTTTACGGTCGGATCAAACGCTTAGCAACCGGCAGTGGAGGTGCAGATGCTCTGTATCTGATACAGCAGAAAGGAACCTAGAGCTGCTTCTCCCCCTGCTTTGCTGTACTCTAATTGATAGTTCAGTCTCATTAAAAAGTACAGCAGTGTCTTCGCAAGGAGTTTAATCGCTCTGCAGGGACTGGCAAATGGGGAATTCAGATGAAAATAGATAGTTTATTAGAGAGAGAATCATAGGTAGTGTAAAGACCTCTATTAATATTCAGTCATTTGAAATTGTACCAGCTGTTTTCCCAGGTTATCAGTATTCTAGCAAGGTCTGTGGAACGGCTTCCTTGCCTCCTCGGAGTTGTGCAGCTACACTGGGGTATATTAGAATGACCCAGTTTTCTGTGAAGAGCCTGGCTGATCAGTGCATCCTCCTGTTAGGCCTGTCTTGTGCTTGATCCTGAGGGGTAGTATTTATTGCACTTCAACGGTTGAATGATTTTTATAATTTTTTTTACTGTAGTTTGATTTCAGGCTGTGTGTCAGTTTTGGTTTTGATAAATCATTTATTTTTCATTTGCTGCTTTCTTCTGCTTCCCTAACATATGCCAGCTTCATTTTTTTTTTGTCCCTCAGCGCTGTTCCGAGTTAGGGATGAGCGTGTCCTCTCGTCCCAGTGTGGTGGTGAAAGGGCTGTGGGGCTGGTTGACCCCTCGCTCTGTCTTGTGAAAGCCTGACCCTCTTTCTCCTCTCTCTGTCTGTCCTGTTTTAGCTGGGATGAGAGCAGCTCTATCAGCAGTGGTCTCAGCGACGCCTCGGAAAATCTCAGCTCTGAAGAGTTCAACGCCAGCTCCTCGCTCAACTCCTTGCCCACCACGCCCACCGGCTCGCGCCGCAACTCTGCCATCGTGGTGAGAACTCTGTTTATTCTTACTTGAATCTAAAAAGGTATGGATTCTTGCTTGTCTTCCAGTACCCAAGCGTTAGTGATCGAGGGTTTGAAGATATGGATTCCCGCTTGTCTTCCAGTACCCAAGCGTTAGTGATCGAGGGTTTGAAGATATGGATTCCCGCTTGTCTTCCAGTGCCCAAGCGTTGGTGATCGAGGGTTTGAAGATATGGATTCCTGCTTGTCTTCCAAGCGTTAGTGATCGAGGGTTTGAAGATATGGATTCCCGCTTGTCTTCCAGTACCCAAGCGTTAGTGATCGAGGGTTTGAAGATATGGATTCCCGCTTGTCTTCCAGTACCCAAGCGTTAGTGATCGAGGGTTTGAAGATATGGATTCCCGCTTGTCTTCCAGTACCCAAGCGTTAGTGATCGAGGGTTTGAAGATATGTATTCCTGCTTGTCTTCCTCCGAGCTGGCTGTTCCTCCTACAACCTCAGTAGCAGTTCTAGCTTCCTCTTGCGGAGCGTTCAGCATGTTCTGTAACCCGTGCACGTTCCAGTGGAATAGCTGTGATTGATGTGATCTACTGGAATTCATTCCACCTGAGACCTGCAGGACGTGAGTGTTCCACGCTGCTCTTATAGGAAACACTGTGGGCTTGCGTTTCCTGTGACACAGTAAAGGGCTGTGGGATTTGCCCATCCCCTTGGCTGGTTTCAGGCTGGATTGTAGACTGCAGGAATAGGCTCTTGAGTTTTGAGGTGCAGGTGGAGACGCAGCGTTGGACAGAGTCTGGTGCGCAGAGGGATTATTGTGTGACGGAGCTGGGAGACTCACACTTGAATGCATTTACATACAAGGGCTTTATTCTTGATTCTTGAACAGGCTGTAACAATGAAGTGGTGAGAGTTACAGTGCATCCAATCCAACCTGTTATTCAGGTTGTCAGCGTAACCCTGGCAGTGGGAACCACACTTCAGTTCCAGGCAATTCAAGGACTGTGAGACACTTTACATAAAGTATATCTTATTACAATTCTTTTACATCATAGTTACTTAGTAAATACAGGTGTGCTTGCACATCATTACAATGTGAGTCTGCTTCATTACAATGTACAATTAAAAGATGCAAAAAGATTTACTCATTAAGCACACTGTAATTGTGCCAGTAACTCTAATGTAAATACACAGTAACAAGAGACACTTTGCATCCATATTTTAACATTGTTTTACACGCGCTCTCCTCTCTCTCTCTCTCTCTCTCTCTCTCTCTCTCTCTAAGCTGCGCACGGACGCAGAGAAGCGCTCGCTGGTGGAAAGCGGGCTCTCCTGGTACAGCGAGGAGGGCAAAGGGCACTGCAAAGCCGACGGCGAGGGCTATGACACGGGCAGCCTGAAGGCAGAGACGCCCAGCCGCTGGAGGAAGGTGCGGCCCGAAGCCGGGAGCAAGGAGGCGGCCAAGCCAGAGTTGAAGAAGCCCACCAGCCTGTGCCAGCCCAGCGCCCTCAAGAAGGGCAAGAACACCCCCATCGGGGTCACCTCCCCCATCACACACGCCTCCCAGAGCACCCTCCGAGTGGCCGGTAAGAGCCTGGGAGCGGTACTGCAGCTGCGCGCTCGGGCACAGGTTCAGGGGTTCAGAGTGACGGCAGCAAACAAGGTGGTTATGGGAGGCGAGGAGCAGTCCTGCTGGCTCGCTGCATTTCATGGGTCAATAATGCTTGGTCTGTGCTGGCTGCCTGTAGTTCAAATTCAAATAGGTTGCTTTGATACCTCTATTGAAGCCATATGAATAATGAAACCTTTTAAAATGAGCGTCTCGCTGGACCTTTGATAGCACAGCATGTGACGCGAGGTAAAGACTGCTTTGTAACGGAGGTCTGGACCAGGGATTGTGAAATGCTGTAATGAAATGGACGCCGCATCTTGACGGTTCTTTGAGTTGCTGTCCTTCAAAGGAAAGACAGTGCTGTGAAGTGCTTGGGGCCTTATTTATATCAGGCTTCCTCTTCTAGGTCTCAAGCTGTTTACACTTGCTTGGAAATGCTGTTTTAAATGTCACAGGAAATCCGCAGTCCTTTGTTAAAGGACAGCGAGTGCCAACGTGACATTTTTGTGTGTTTTTTTTTCTTTTGTAAACTTCGTCCCTGTGTTTAGTGATGTTTGAATCACTCGGGACATCTGTGGAGTTTGTTACCTGTTTGTAAGCACGTGTTGACAAGGTCGAAGTGGTTTCAAGAAACTCTTAAATATTATTGGGCAGAGACCAGGGGTGTAAATTCAGAACGTCCTGGGACCCAAGCCAGCTTGAGGGGGGAATGCCTCAAAAATGCTTACGAAATAAGCGGGCGGTTTTTGGATAAGAAAGCGTTCATTACGTTTTCCACACACTGTAATTCAAAACCACTGTGCAGGCTGCTGAAATCCACTGTCAGCAAGTCTGCAGGACTTGAAATAACTGCTGCATAATAAGAAGTGGTTTTATTTTGTGCTTCTCAGTCCGCTGAAGCTGGCATCCTTCAACTTGTTAGATTGAAAGTCCTTCCTTAATGATTCGTTCTTGGCTGGAACCATTTCATCAGACGTTACAAATCTAGTTTGAAAAACTAATCTCGAACAAACGCTTTTTTGAGTTTAACGGGCTTTGAGTTTTTACAGGATGGAAACAGTCGCAATTTGTTATTTCTGACTCCTAATCAAATCAGTCTTAATACATTCAGCTCAAAATATGAGGCAAGGAATTCCAGGAGAAAAAAAAAAAGAAGCTGGGTGGAAGAAAAGCAGCTCGACGGGCCTTTTGAATGACGTCAGCGAGACTCGAACGGCTGGACAGATGGCTCCTGGATATACTGCACAGGCTCCAGCTCTCTCTGCATGCCCACCAGCAGAATCAGCTTACCGAGCTGCGACTGGCACGCTGCCTGGCACTTTGCAGGCTTTGTAGAAACTGTGGCCTCTTTATCCCTTTTAGAAACCCTTTATAACACTGGGCTTAGGCTTGTGTCAATGAAAACAGCACCGCAATTTAGCACTTCAGGATTGAAAAGCAAGACGCAGGTGCGAGCGTAGACTGTGAAAAGAGCTTTCTTCTACACGCGAGGAGAGGGTGTGTCTGTGAGAACTGCAGCTTCCTCAGACATGAGGCTGCAAACAGGGCGCCCGGGCGATGAAATGGATTCACGGGTACCAGGAGGTTATACAGGTCCTCTTGTTAGGAAAAACACAGCAGGGGGAATTACAGGAAATACATACAAGTCTGATATTTACAAAAACAAAAGAAAACAACTAATAAATCAAGTGTGTAGTACGTGAACCGAGTACTTCATCTCTAAGTGTGGGTGTGTTTCAGGGACGGGAACACAGCGGCATAGACTCCTCCTGTATTACTGTGTGCTGCTCTTTCTTTCCTGCAGGGAAGTGTGACCAGAAGGCGGTGGACAAGGTCAAAATGGCAGTGAAGGGGACGAGCCTGCAGAGGTCCTGCTCGGACGCAGGGAAGGACCGGGGAGAGACCAGGAAGCCCCCCTCCGGAATCGTGCGGCCCTCTGCAGGAGGCTCGTTCGGCTACAAGAAAAGCACGGGCACAGCGACGGTCATGAGTGCCGGGGGAGCGGCCGTGTCCAGCGGCTCGGCCACCGTGGGCAAGGCTCCCAAAACCTCCGGCATCCCCGTGAAGCCAGCGGCTGGGGGGAGCAGCGGGGGCGCGGGGCGCAAGACCAGCCTGGACGTGTCCGAGGGGTTCCTGTCTCCCAACGCCCGAAACAACATTCAGTACCGCAGCCTGCCGCGTCCGTCCAAGTCCAGCTGCATGAGTGTCACGGGGAGCAGGGCCGGCGCTCGCCCCGTCAGCAGCAGCATCGACACCAGCCTGCTCAGCACCAAGCCCAGCGCCGGCCTCTCCCGTCTCAAGGAGCCCGGCTCTGCCAAGACCAGCAGCCGTGCCAGCCTGGGCCCGGTCAACCAGACGGACCGTGAGAAGGAGAAGGCCAAGGCCAAGGCAGTGGCTTCAGACTCTGAGTGCGGGCCGCTCAAACCGGCACCGGAGCCCGGCTCCAAACTGCAGGGCCTGCGCCCTCTGAGTGGGACCAAGTCCTCTGAGCTCTCCTCACCCACCACGCACAGGTACTGCCTACCTCTCTGTCTCTGTGTGTCTTTCTCTCTCTCTCACTCTCCTGTCTCTCTCTCTCGCTCTCCTGTCTCTCTCTCTCGCTCTCCCGTCTCTCTCTCTCTCCGTCTCTCCCCCTCTCCGGGTCTCTGTCTTCCCAATTTCCAAATAGCCAAAATACTTAAGTGGCTCAAATCATTCTTTACAACATGGTGAATTAGGAACCCATGGACTTGTTCATCTGAAATGTGCAGTTCTGTTTTTAAAATGATCTGCTCAAGGGCTTCCTCAGAGAGGCACTGACTCTGCACATGGATACACTGCCCATGCCTTCGACCTTCAGCCCCGACAAACACTGGGACACGCATAGAAACCAAATGGACTTTATACAAGGCACTGCAGCTGTCATCAAAACCCTTCTTCTCTGCTCAGCACCACCCTCTTGTGGTAGAACACTGCAGTAGGAGGAGCAGCAGCTGGGTTTCTCTGGCACCACTAGAGACCCCCAGCCACTGCTCCTCCTGCTGCACTACAGCGTGCTGAGCAGGGAAGAAGACGGCTGCAGTGCCTTGCGACGCCACCATTAAGTTCTACACTCTGCATTGCTTTTAAAGACTGTGTAAATACTGTTAGCAATGTTGTAGGGAGGTCTTCTGATACCTCCAGGTTACACGAAAGACCCATTTTGTTATTTCTTCTCCTTATTTGCTGCTTCCTCTTATTTCTGTCGTGTTTCTCTGCAGGGTGCTGAGCTCCAAGACCCTCGGAAAGCCGCCCAGCTTGGCTCACCTGGACAAGGTGAGCTCCAGCAGCCTGGACTCGGACATGTGCATCCCAGACCACCCCCCTGGGGCTCCCCCCCTCAGCAAGCTCCAGGACCTGCCGGCCTCCCCCAGCCCCTGTCTGACCCCCAGCCCTGCTCCCATCCTCAATGTCAACTCCAACAGCTGCTTCAGCGCGCAGGGCCTGGGCCTGGGGCTGGGCTCCTCGCCCCTGCTCTACCCCAAGCTGTCCGGACTGCACCGCAGCATGGAGTCCCTGCCTCTCCACATGAGCGTGCCAACGGCCCCCAGCTACCCCGGGGCTGAGCCCAGAGAGAGGGAGGGGGAGCGGGGCACGCTGGGCTGGAGCCCCGGGGTTCGCTCCTCGTTCGTTGAAAGGTGAGCACCCAGAGTGGGGTTTGGGCCCTTTCCGTTTCTCTTCCCTCAGTGTCCTCACTTTTGTCTTTTTTAATGAAGTCTGTGAGAGGAGGCTGATCATCCCATCAGCGCTCAGCCTGTTCCGCGTAGCCGGTTTGAACTCAGAGCTTCGTCGGGTCTTTCGGGTTGTCCATACTCTCTGTCTCTATAGAGCAATTTGCAGCACCATCTCAAACAGTACAGCGGCGCCCTTCAGTCCACAGTCTAATTCATCAGTGGCCTGACAGCCCGGACACATCAGTCTCCCCGAGTCCAGCCCTCTGTCAGCCTGCCTCTCTTACTGTCAAGGTCATTGCAGAGGCATTCATATGCAGGAGAGAGCTTTAAATCACACAACCAATAGAATATATAGATTCACACAACGCTTTAAGAGGACTGCACACAAAGATCTGTACAGATTTGCTTAAAGATAAAATCTGATTCAAATCTTTGTCAAATTTAAATTAGAATTCAAGTTTTCTGCGTTTGGTTTTAAGGTCGATAGTGAAAAGCACATATTCACGTTTTGTATTCACTGTAGACTGAGAGTATGATATTATAGGACTACCACCCCTGGTTGTGAAGCTCGTTCCTACAGCTGTGAATTGGCGAATGTGAAAGGAAGGTCCTACAGTGTATATTCCTTCATGATGAATAGCAACACTCAGTGCTTTCACCGTGGCACACAGTGGCGATCCTTTCTAAACAGAGTGCCACTAAGACCAGCGCGCTGCAGCTGAACGGCTGTGCTGAGTTTTTAAAGGGTCTGTTCCTTGTGAGTGTCGTGTTCACGAGATTTGTTTGTTTTGTTTGTCCTGCAGTTCTCAAAGGGACAGGAACACTCTGCCCAAGAAGGGACTGAGGTAACTCTTTCAGTTTCACTCCAGACATTTCACACTCTCGGAGTTCCAGGTGTGTGCAGAGTTATTTCTAATAAACACAAATGAAACTCAATAAGAGAGACTAGATTCCGAATGAATCTCATTCTAAGTGTTTGCTACAGTACCTTAAATCAATATTTTAAATGCACTACAATAAACACTCATGGCTCTTTGAGCAACAGCTAGTAAGTAGCCTGAAGACGCTGAGACTTTGTCAGAGAAGCTTCTTCCAGTGTCAGTGCGTTTTCTTGCAGTGTTATTGTGGTGCTGGATGGTGTGTGAAATGAATTTCTGAATCCATGTCCCCTCAGCCGCTATAGCTCCTACCAGTCTGAAGAGGACGCTAAAGAGCGCCGGCACTCCCACACCATCGGAGGCCTGCCCGAGATGGAGTGCCCACCCCAGCTGCCGTCTCCCTCCTCCGTGTCCCTGAGCTCCACGGGCAAGGGGCCCTTCGCCAGCCTCGGTCAGTCCCAGGGGCGTCACAGTGCTGTTGAAACGAGCTTGCAGATGACAGCCAGGCTGTTTGTCTCAGTCTAGGACAAATGTGAAGTCAAAGGTCATCAGGAATTAATAGTGCGCCCAAGACCAGCCCGCAGCTGTCTTTATCACTGCTGTTGCTTTTTCGTTATTTGATATTATTTTAAGCTGTTCTAAATACAGAGCCACTGTTCAGATGTAATAAATGGATGAGTCATTGTTTTAGCTTCAGGCTGTTGACATGCTTTGGATAAAGGTGTCTGCCATGTAAATATTAAATATACATGTTGGAGACGGGGGAGGAGGCGTCTGTGTGGATGATTTATTAGTTTTCATAATTATTCGCACACTGGATCTGGACTATGATTGATGTCAAAAAATGTCACCTATTGCCTCGGGCACCAGCTAAAAATTGGACTTGGTTGCCATGGTGAAATTCACTTTGATGATGAACAACAACAACAATGGTGATTCGTCAAGCTGAGTTTCATCATGGTCTGTCTGTCATGATGGGAGACGTTCCTGCAGCTAGATAATCTTTCCTGTTAGTGTGCGTGTCAATCGAGATATTGAACAGGACTTGATTCACACTGTGTAGCACTGCAGTGAGAGAGCAGCGTGCAGCACTGCAGTGAGAGAGCAGCGTGCAGCACTGCAGTGAGAGAGCAGCGAGAGAGCAGCGTGCAGCACTGCAGTGAGAGAGCAGCGTGTAGCACTGCAGTGAGAGAGCAGCGTGCAGCACTGCAGTGAGAGAGCAGCGTGCAGCACTGCAGCAGCAGTGAGAGAGCAGCGTGTGTAACACTAGCACTGCAGTGAGAGAGCAGTGTGTAGCAGAGAGAGCAGTGTGTAGCACTACAGTGAGAGAGCAGTGTGTAGCACTGTGAGAGAGCAGTATGTAGTGTGAGAGAGCAGTGTGTGATTGTGTGTGCACTGCAGTGAGAGAGCAGCGTGTAGCACTGCAGTGAGAGAGCAGCGTGCAGCACTGCAGTGAGAGAGCAGCGTGTAGCACTGCAGTGAGAGAGCAGCGTGCAGCACTGCAGTGAGAGAGCAGCGTGCAGCACTGCAGTGAGAGAGCAGCGTGTAGCACTGCAGTGAGAGAGCAGCGTGTAGCACTGCAGTGAGAGAGCAGCGTGTAGCACTGCAGTGAGAGAGCAGCGTGTAGCACTACAGTGAGAGAGCAGCGTGTAGCACTACAGTGAGAGAGCAGTGTGTAGCACTGTGATGAGAGAGCAGTGTGTGATTGTGTGTGCCTGGTTCACATTGTGCAGCACTGTGATGAGAGAGCAGCGTGTGATTGTGTGTGCCTGGTTCAGTAACACTCCTCTCTGTCTGTCTGTGTCTCTCTGTCCGCAGTGAGCTCCAGCACCCCTCGCATCACTCGCTCCAACAGCATCCCAGCCCACGATGCCGCCTTCGAGCTGTACGGAGGGGCCTCTCAGGTGGGCAGCACCCTCTCCCTGGCAGAGCGACCCAAAGGCATGACCCGCTCCGGCTCTTTCCGGGACCCTGTGGACGACGGTGAGTGAGCTCCCTCTGGATACAGCTGGACTGCTTTTCAGATACTTCCAAAACAGTGGCACAGCCCCGTGAAAGACTGGACTCACCACCAGTTTAAAAGCCCCCCTGCTGGAGATACAAACTGGGGGTCTTCACCAGCAGCCTGCGTGATGTTGGCGGTGGGGTGCAGCTCTTGAACTGTTTTAATAGAGAGATGTTTTTTTGAGGACCTTCAGTGGTCAGTCTGTTCCCAAGCCTAAAACCGCTTGTAAAGCACAACTTGACTGGGCACCTGGATATGCCTGTGTGAATATTCAAAGAGCAAACTGTTCTGTGCTCAGTGGAGTTATTTAACTGGATAAGAAATCCTAGTCCTGTTTCTTTCTTTTGATTTAACCTCTCTCTCTCTCTCTCTCTCTCTCTCTCCCCTCTCTCTCTCTCTCTCTCTCCTCTCTCTCTCTCTCTCTCTCTCTCTCTCTCTCTCTCTCTCCTCTCTCTCCCCCTCTCTCCTCTCTCTCTCACTCTCTTCACAGTCCACGGCTCTGTGCTCTCCCTGGCATCCAGTGCTTCATCCACCTACTCCTCGGTGAGTACCCACAGCCTGCCACTGATTAACTGCAGCTCCCACATGCCTCTGGTGAAGCCGAGTACATGACGAAATAGCAGAGTGGCTGAAATCAAGGACCCACAGTCTGGTTTTATACACAAGTCTTTGTTTTAATCTGTGCTGATTTTAAATAGTGTCCTTGCACGTTTTAAAACAAAGCAGCTTTCATTAGTTCGTTGTGTTTATCTTCATGAATGGGTTTTTGGGTTGAATTAACGTGCAAGGGTCTACTGTTTTACGAAGAGCAGTTGTCAGAGTTAGTGACAGACAGACAGCGCTCGGCACAGTGTTTTGTGAATGTCAGCTGGCATGTGTAGCACACAGCAGCTCTTTGCATTGGAAGTGTTTAGATAGTGCTTGCTGAAGCGATGCATGGTCACAGCGACTCAGACTCTTAGCCCTGTTTCTCTCTGTTCTGGTTTCGCAGGCTGAGGAGAGGATGCAAGGAGAGGTAAGAGGCTGCATGATGTTTGTCAAAGCCGCTTGGGCAGCTCTATCATCTCCATTGGATCTGTACACAGGGCTGGAGTACAATGGCAGTGCTTGGGGGACCAGCGTGTGATAGTCACTGTGCTTATCATCACACTGCTGCTCAAGTGAATGTGTGCATGTTTAACAAAACCTCCGTTTCGAGCAGCGTCCTCTACGCTCGAGTGATGCTTTGCGGTTTGGTTTCAGTTTGAACATTAATCTCAGTATTCAGCTGTGGTACATGCTGTATTTTCTGCGTCTTTCGTCACTTTTTGTTGGCACTCTGTACCATTTCACAAAGGCAATGCAAGATCTGTTTTAAATACTGACCCTAGGAATGCATTTTGAAGGGAATAACTAGCTAATGTACCTTTTTGACCCAATCATTTTTTTTTTTTATATATTAGAACGTTTGCCTGTACTGTTTCTGTTTTGTTTTTTTTAAATGTTTTTCTTCTCCGTAAAGCAAATCCGTAAACTGCGGAGAGAGCTCGAGTCTTCCCAGGAGAAGGTGGCCTCCCTGACCAATCAGCTGTCTGCAAACGTGAGTCCCGCTTCACATCCTCCAATTACAAACCTGAACCAGTCTGAGCTCCTCCCATTTGCGTATCGTGTTTTGGTTCTCTGCTGGGGACACTAGGTGGGGGTGTTAGGCTTCAGCGCCAGAACAAGTTCCCCAGTCAAGCCTTTCAGAAGCAGGCGATCGTATTGCATGCTTGCTTCATGCTAATGTTGGACTCGGCTTTCACAAGATACAATGCGAGGGTATTGGGGAGCGACAGGGAAGAAGCTTCACTGTAATATACAAGCCTTCAGTGCTTTTCCTCCAGGTAATGGTAATGATACTGGCACTGTGTTGATGGCTGAAGTGTAGTGCTGGCTCCAGGGATCAGCCTATTGCAGCTCCCTGGGGCATCAGCACACACAACGCCGATGGTGCTGGCTCCATGGCACAACCAGTCCGCTCTCCCTGGCACTGTGCCAGTTTGAATCACTCGCAGGCTATTGCAGTTCAACTGGTCTAATTTAATCCACATTTCGAAATGCAGGACTTTGTTCTGTTAGAAAGATCACACGTTGTTTCAGACAGGCGTTCAGGTTTCGCAGTTGCTCATGATAGCGTGCATGGCGGGGTGCTCGTGGATAATGTGACGCTGTGAACTGGGCATTCATTCACACATCCGGCCCCTGCAGTGGAAGCTGTGATTGAAGTTGTCACAGGGCGTCTGTGTGGAGGGCTTTTACATTGCAGTGTTCTCCGTGTCCTTCCTGTCTTCATGGCTCTCTCTCTGCAGAGTGACTTTGAAACAGGCTCACATTGAGAAGTGCATGGTTTATATTTTTTGTTTTATACAGGGGCAGGGAGTGTAGGGAGGTGTCCCGCAGGGACAGGGAGTTTAGGGAGGTGTCCCGCAGGGAGTTTAGGGAGGTGTCCCGCAGGGAGAGGGAGTTTAGGGAGGTGTCCTGCAGGGGCAGGGAGTTTAGGGAGGTGTCCCGCAGGGGCAGGGAGTTTAGGGAGGTGTCCCGCAGGGAGTTTTCTGTTTTTAGCTTTTTTGTGACCTGTTTTCCGCTGTCTGTAAATTGGCAGTACAGTCGCACTGTGGACCCTTGAGGCAGACCACAGCAATGCCCGCAGCTGTAGCAGCAGCAGCAGTCCATTCACTCGGGTACAGCAGGTTCGTGTGTTGAGATTCAAGCCCAGAAGCTCACCCTGGGCAGCAGCAGCATGCTGACTCTCGGTTCACTTTCCTGTGCTCTCTCACCTCACACTTTGAGGCTAGTGGGGCTTGGCTGTTCTCTGGCCATCTCCCTGAACAGATCAGAACTGGATCTCTTTACCAGACACCTAATCAAGAATCTAATGATGTGATTTGTAAGTTAAACTGCCTCTTAACCTGACTCTCTCCCCCCCTCCCTCACTGTTGATCACTTACACTCTCGGACTGCTGCTGTTGCCTTGCTGTTGTCATTGGATGTTCTGTGGGGCAGTATGGACAGGTTTGTTGAAATTGTGATCCTGCTTACTGATTTCCACCCCTCATTGTCGCATGCAACACCCACGCTGAAGGTTCACTTACTGAGGTTTTAAAAAGAGTTTCCTACCCACGAATTCTGCTGAGCTGGCAGGGTGATAATTTGAATGCTTCGAATATCATTGTCTTAGTTTCTGCTGCTCCAGTCCAATATGCCTCCTAATTACCTTCTATCAAAACCATACTTCATGTCTGAGAATGCTGCAGCTTTGAAAGACCCCAGAATCCATTTTTAACAGTAACTGTATGTGAGGGATGGTCAGTTTGCACAGTAAGTGTGTTGTGCAGGTGATTTTGTTTGTTTGTTTTTTTGTCTGACCCCTGTGATGTGAATTGTTTTTAGTTTGAATTGTAACCGAGTCTCGCTTTGTCGATTTTTTTTTTTTTTTTTTTTTTTTTGCTTGCAGGCAAACTTGGTGGCAGCGTTTGAGCAGAGCCTGGTCAACATGACGTCCCGGCTGCAGAGTCTGTCTGTCTGCTCGGAGCAGAAGGTGAGAGAGAGCTGACACTAACTTTGATACATTTTTGTCTGACAGGCAAGAATTCTCCAGTTTGACTTTTTATATAGAACATGTGCAATAAAAAACACGGTCCTGTTTAATGACAGTGTATTGTAAAGATGTGTGTTTTAAGATTTGCCATCTGGTGGTGTTCAGATCTGAAGCTTGTTTTAAACGCGGCTGGGAAAAGGTTGTGTAAAGAACACAATAGTATCAGAGAAGGGTTAGTTATGTTTATGGTTAGGATTAGGGTTATATCATGTAAAAAGATGTCCACATGAAGTGCATTGTAACTATGTATAATAACACTGTAATTATGAAAGCACACATGTATTACTGTGTCACTGCTCTGTAAATACAGTAATTAAAGACATCATGGGAAGTCTTACCAAAAAAAGAATGAAGACATTCTCCAAAAATAAAAAATGCACTTGAAATATACTTTTGAGTAGAACTTGAAACAGATTCCGCATTCCATTAAGAACGCGCTCCCGCATTCCGGAGTGACGTCAGGTTCTATGTATTCTAACCCTGCTTTACTTCCACAGGACTCTGAGTTATCTGACTTGCGGGAGACCATCGAGGTGATGAAGACCAAGAACGTGGAGGCCCAGGCAGTGATCCATGTGGCTCTCAACAACCCAGACACCACACCCAAAGGTAACTCTCAACAACCCTGACACCACACCCAAAGGTAACTCTCAACAACCCTGACACCACACCCAAAGATAACTCTGAACCACTCTGACACCACACCCAAAGATAACTCTGAACCACTCTGACACCACACCCAAAGATAACTCTGAACCACTCTGACACCACACCCAAAGATAACTCTGAACCACTCTGACACCACACCCAAAGATAACCCTGAACCACTCTGACACCACACCCAAAGATAACCCTGAACCACTCTGACACCACACCCAAAGATAACCCTGAACCACTCTGACACCACACCCAAAGATAACCCTGAACCACACCCAAAGGTAACTGACTGACACCACACCCAAAGATAACTCTGAACACCACACCCACCCAAAGATAACTCTGACACCACACCCAAAGATAACTCTGAACCACTCTGACACCACACCCAAAGATAACTCTGAACAACCCTGACACCACACCCAAAGATAACTCTGACACCACACCACCCAAAGATAACCCTGAACCACTCTGACACCACACCCAAAGATAACTCTGAACCACTCTGACACCACACCCAAAGATAACCCTGACACCACACCCAAAGATAACTCTGAACCACTCTGACACCACACCCAAAGATAACTCTGAACCACTCTGACACCACACCCAAAGATAACTCTGAACCACTCTGACACCACACCCAAAGATAACTCTGACCTGAACCAACCCTGACACCACACCCAAAGATAACCCTGACACCACACCCAAAGGTAACTCTGACACCACACCCAAAGACACCACACCCAAAGATAACTCTGAACCACTCTGACACCACACCCAAAGATAACTCTGAACCACTCTGACACCACACCCAAAGATAACCCTGAACCACTCTGACACCACACCCAAAGATAACTCTGAACACCTGACACCACACCCAAAGATAACTCTGAACAACCCTGACACCACACCCAAAGATAACTCTGACATCACACCCCTAGATAACTCTGACATCACACCCAAAGATAACTCTGACATCACACCCAAAGATAACTCTGACACATCACCACACCAAAGATAACTCTGAACCACTCTGACACCACACCCAAAGATAACCCTGACACCACACCCAAAGGTAACTCTGACATCACACCCAAAGATAACTCTGACACCACACCCAAAGGTAACTCTGACATCACACCCAAAGGTAACTCTGACATCACACCCAAAGTTGTTTAAACCGTGCCGCTGTGTTTGGTCCCCAGAGCTGCGGATAAAGCGTCAGAACTCCTCGGACAGCATCTCCAGCCTCAACAGCATCACCAGCCACTCCAGCATCGGCAGCTGCAAGGACAGCGACGCCAAGAAGAAGAAGAAGAAGAGCTGGGTAGGTGTAGAGCCCCGGGACCTTGAGCAGCTTCAAATCCACCCTCCTCTGGAGGATTCCTTTAGTGCGCTCTCTCTGCCCCTGCCTGTCCGTCCCGTCCCGTCCCCCCTCTCTCTCTCTCTCTCTCTCTATCCATTTCTGGTAAGGCTTTTGGGTTAATCTACAAAGCCTTTCACTCAAAACTGTCATTGCTTCCTGAATGTTACAAAACTGGAAATGAAATCACTTCTGACTGCTTAAAAGCCTGTGTGTGGTGCGGTGCTGTGTGGTGCTGTGCTGTGCTGTGTGTTGCTGTGCGGTGCTGTGCTGTGCTGTGTTCATGCGAAACTTCCAAAGGTGGTACTAAGTATGACTCTGGTTTCTCCCTCATGCCTCCCTGATCTTTCTTTACAGGTGTATGAGGTGAGTAGCCCTGTCTGTTCAGCCCCCCACCCCTCCCAGTGCTACATGAGTCATACTTTGAGACATTTGGAAAGGCTTCATTACAATCCCACTGACATCCCATCAGTCACTCTGACAGGTGATGCTGCATTTGTAATGTCGGAAATCGAATTCATGATATCGACCAGTTTGACAGCTGATGTCATTTCTCATCTCAATTGATTTCAAAAGGTCAGTTGCGTTTCAGCCAAAAATATCCTTTTTGAACTCTTGAGTTCCAAAAAGTGTGTTTCTGCTCGAGTGAACTGCCTTGATCGGGCTGCAGCAGAATAACAGACCGCAGTGAGCTTTCTCACAATAGAAGCTACACACACTCTCACCTTTGCACCTCATTCATTAAGACCACTTTTATAGAAGAGCCCGCGCCATCTAGTGAACTGGTGATATGAACCAAGTGGTTTTTTTGTATTGCTGGCAATACATGCAGCTGTGCAGTAGGTGGCAGTGGCACTTGTATAAAGCTGATCTTGCCTTACATATGTCTGCTGCAGGCAACTGAAACAGCACCTGATCTCCTAAAAAAATTAGTAAATTCAAAAAGAACCATTCAGACGATCATTTCCACAAACAACTGCACTAACTGCCTTCTCCAGTATTAATGCATCACTGCTGCGTTTACAATAAAGAGATCCATTGCTTTTTGTAGAAGAAACATGAGTAGGTTTCTACTGCACTGGAAACTACATAGAGGTACAGAGACTGGGCAGAGCCAACGAGCCTCTGCCACTGTAAATCCGATGCAGGGCACGTGACCCCAGCCGTTGTAATGTCTGCTCCTCTGTGGTATCCTGGATGTCCGTGGAGTTCTTTTCCAGCCTCTGAATCCTCTGCTCTTGCAGTGATGTAACTCTGACCTTGTGTTCCAGCTGAGAAGCTCCTTCAACAAGGCCTTCAGCATCAAGAAGGGTCCCAAGTCAGCCTCTTCGTACTCGGACATCGAGGAGATCGCTACCCCTGACTCGTCCGCGCCCTCCTCCCCGAAGCTCTCCCACGAGGGGGGCGACAACCCCCCGCTGTCCCTGAAATCCTCCACCTCCGCCTCCTCCTCGGTGTAAGTGTGTGTGTGGAACCCCTGCCCGCTGCTCTGAAGCAGCCACGCGCTGTAGATCACCTGGCAGCGTCATCACAAGAATTAGTTCAGTACTTAAAAAAGAACCACTAGCCTGCCATTCAGACACACTCATTCAGTCTCTGTCTGTGCACAGACTCAGGGGGGTCTGTCTTTGTCTGTGCACAGGCTCAGGGGGGTCTGTCTCTGTCTGCGCACAGGCTCAGGGGGGTCTGTCTCTGTCTGCGCACAGGCTCAGGGGGGTCTGTCTCTGTCTGTGCACAGGCTCAGGGGGGTCTGTCTCTGTCTGTGCACAGGCTCAGGGGGGTCTGTCTCTGTCTGTGCACAGGCTCAGGGGGGTCTGTCTCTGTCTGTGCACAGGCTCAGGGGGGTCTGTCTCTGTCTGCGCACAGGCTCAGGGGGGTCTGTCTCTGTCTGCGCACAGGCTCAGGGGGGTCTGTCTCTGTCTGCGCACAGGCTCAGGGGGGTCTGTCTCTGTCTGCGCACAGGCTCAGGGGGGTCTGTCTCTGTCTGCGCACAGGCTCAGGGGGGTCTGTCTCTGTCTGTGCACAGGATCTTCGAAGGGAACGAGGAGCCTGAGTCGGAGGACAAGGGGGTATCGGAGCTGCGCTCGGAATTGTGGCAGAAGGAGATGAAGCTGACGGACATTCGACTGGAGGCACTAAACTCCGCTCACCAGCTGGAGCAGCTGAGAGAGGCGATGAACAGCATGCAGGTACGACAGCGAGCGAGCGAGGAGCAGAGAGCCGTGGCTGTGATACAGACAGGATTCACTGTGTCTGATTGAGCAGAGAGCGAGTAAGAAAATGACTAGTTTTTCCCACTCTGTTGCCTAACAATATAATGGGATTACTGTAAATGCTTTAGTGACCAAATGGAAGCCCCGTTGACCCTCTGTCTGTTCCCACAGATGACTGTAGAGAGTCTCAAGGCTGAAAATGACCAGCTGAAGACAGGAACAGGACCAAATGCAAGCCCCGCCCCTCCCTCCTCAATCTCCCAACCACAGGGCTTGAGCTCCCTGCTGAGCGCGTCGCCACGGCAATCCATGGCCCTGTCCCTCACGCAGTCCTTCACCCTGAGCCTCAACGAGTGCACGGACACGGGTGAGAAAGATGGGCCGCTGAAGCGTTAATCCATTCGTTCAGCCTGGGTTTCAATTCAGATTGTTCTCCTGCTGTGCTGCTCTCGCTCCCACTGTCTCTCTCGCTCGCTCTCTCTCTCTCAGCCCCTGTCTTCTCTCTCTCTCTCTCTCTCTCTCTCTCCACTCTCTCTCTCTCTCTCATTCCCACTGTCTCTGTAGCGAGGCGAGAAAGAGAGAGTGAGCGCGAAGGAGAGAGAGAGAGAGAGTAGAGAGAGGAGTAAGGGTGACAAGATTTCCACTGTCTCTCTCTGCCCCTGTCTCTCTCTCTCTCTCTCTCATTCCCACTGTCTGTCTCTCTCTCTTATTCCCACTGTCTCTCTCTCTCTCATTCCCACTGTCTCTCGCTCTCTCTCTCTCTCTGCCCCTGTCCCTCTCTCTCTCTCTCTCTCTCTCTCTCTTCCAACGAGACTGTCTATCTGCTCACCGCTGTCTGTCTGTCTAGTCTCTGCTCGTTCTGCCCTGGTTGGTACAGAAGGGAGCGAGTCTGTTTCTCTCTCTCTCTCTCATCTCTGACTCCACTGTCTCTCTCTGTCTCTCTCAATCCCTCTGTCTCTCTTTCTCTCTCATTCCCACTGTCTCTCTCACTCCCTCAGTCTCTCTCTCTCTGTCCCCCTCTCTCCTCCTCTCTTTCACTCTCTGTTTTTTTTCTCAGATTTGTCTCCCATGGATGTGATGAGTATTTCCTCTCAGAAAGAAGATAACAGTCGGCTTCGTATCCTTGTCCGTGTTTCTGACCAGGGCGTTTTCAATGACGTGAGTGTCCTCGCTCTCTTTAGTTTCTATTCGATTCAGACTTTTTCTAGTGCCAGATCACTGCTTGTTTTGAAGTGCATGCTTTCTGTTTTGGTCTATAAAGTGTGGTCAGTGATTGCTTTGTCCTTCCGTTGTGTAGGATATCAAACAGCAGGATTTCTTCATCGGTTCGGTGAAGGTCAATGCTAAAACAGAGTGGGACACGCTGGATGCTGCTGTCTGCCAGACCTTCAAGGTAACTTGCCATTGCTCTCTCCCTGCTTTCTGATTCAGGGACTTTGAAACCGCTTGCAGCTTCATGTCTAGATTCTCTGTGCAGGAAGCTTCTGAACTAATAAGGACTGAGCATCTGTTGTGATGCGATCTGCTCTGACGTGTCTCCCTGCTTTCCATTAGGAATACATTGCAAAGGTAGACCCTGCCTCCAGCCTGGGCCTGTCCCCTGACTCCATCTACTGCTACAGCATCAGCCAGGGCAGGAGGGTGCTGGGGGCAGAGTCCCCCGAACTCTTGCCGTCCCGATACATGGGCAAAGGCACCGGCTGCATCGCCGTCACGCTGAAAGGTCAGTGCTCGTAACGAAGACGCGTCTTTGGTACTCGGAACAGCTTTTTGGAGCATAGTTTCCCCGCATAGAGCCATGCTGCGACAGTGTAATGTTTTTTCCTTGCTGGGAAAAAAAACAAGGTTTTTGTAACCCAGTTTAAAATGAGTCGTCGGCAGATACAGCAGTAACTAACCCCTCTGCAGGTCACTGAAGGGCGTGCTCGGTTTTATATGCTGCTTGTTTTAATAATTCCAATAAGAATAAAACAAATGCTCTTTGCTTCTACGGAATAAAACCGAATCAAAGAGAAATGTACAGTAGACTTGCAGATAAGCTGCATTTAGACAGCCAAGCCAATCATACTCATTCTAGAAGAAATATCTGACACAGGGCCAGCCCAAAGAATCTTGCAGCAAGGCTGCCAATGTTGTTTTATGACCAGGAGGCTCTCAGGCTCCAGTAAAGGTGTTCAGTGTTAGTCAGTCTCTTGAAAGCCACGTCTCCCAGGTGTGGTGTTTCTGTTGTAGGCTGCGGTCTGTGTTCAACATGCACCTGGCTTCCCGACTCGTGTCCTTCATCCAGCCTCCTTTTCAAGGTGTCTGTGCTCAGAGGCAGGACGTTTTTTGTTTTTTATAAACAGCCCATTTTTCATCGTCTCTGCTCAGGCAAGTTTGTCATCCAGAGATTACTCTGCAGCAACAGAGCTAGCTGACTCTCCTTTAATTAACGCCCCCCCCCCCACCCCTGTGAGGTGGTCTAGTTTTCATCCTCAGAAAGTTAGACAGCAGTTCCTGAAGGACACGTCATGAGCTGGGATCAAGTGGACTGCTTTCTGAAAGTAATGGTGCGCCTCTGCCGCCCCCTGCAGGTCTGAAGGAGAAGTGCGTGGACAGCTTGGTGTTCGAGACCCTTGTTCCCAAGCCCATGATGCAACACTACATCAGTCTGCTCCTGAAGCACCGGCGGCTCATCCTGTCCGGCCCCAGCGGCACGGGCAAGACCTACCTCACCTGCAGGCTGGCAGAGTACCTGGTGGAGCGCTCCGGGCGCAGTGGCACAGAGGACATCGCCATCACCTACAACATGCATGAGCAGTCTTGCAAGGCAAGGAGAGCTGCAGCGCACACCGCTGTGTTAGAATGAGCTGCAGCGCGCACCGCTGTGTTAGAATGGGCTCCAGCGCACACCGCTGTGTTACAATGGGCTGCAGCGCACACCGCTGTGTTACAATGGGCTGCAGCGCGCACCGCTGTGTTGAGCTGCAGCGCACACCGCTGTGTTAGAATGAGCTGCAGCGCACACCGCTGTGTTAGAATGAGCTGCAGCGCACACCGCTGTGTTAGCTGCAATGGGCTGCGCACACCGCTGTGTTAGAATGAGCTGCAGCGCACACCGCTGTGTAGAATGAGCTGCAGCGCACACCGCTGTGTTAGAATGAGCTGCAGCGCACACCGCTGTGTTAGAATGGGCTGCAGCGCACACCGCTGTGTTACAATGGGCTGCAGCGCACACCGCTGTGTTAGAATGGGCTGCAGCGCACACCGCTGTGTTAGAATGGGCTGCAGCGCGCACCGCTGTGTTAGAATGAGCTGCAGCGCACACCGCTGTGTTAGAATGAGCTGCAGCGCACACCGCTGTGTTACAATGGGCTGCAGCGCACACCGCTGTGTAGAATGAGCTGCAGCGCACACCGCTGTGTTAGAATGAGCTGCAGCACACCGCTGTGTTAGAATGGGCTGCAGCGCACACCGCTGTGTTACAATGGGCTGCAGCGCACACCGCTGTGTTAGAATGGGCTGCAGCGCACACCGCTGTGTTAGAATGAGCTGCAGCGCACACCGCTGTGTTAGAATGGGCTGCAGCGCACACCGCTGTGTTAGAATGAGCTGCAGCGCACACCGCTGTGTTAGAATGAGCTGCAGCGCACACCGCTGTGTGAATGAGCTGCAGCCCATGGGCTGCACAGCTGTGTTACTGCAGCGCACACCGCTGTGTTACTGAAATCATTTTGGGCTATTTTGTTAAAAGCATAAATGAGATGTATTTATACCAGCATACCATGTGCAGCGCACACCGCTGTGTTAGAATGAGCTGCAGCGCACACCGCTGTGTTGAATGAGCTCAGCTCTCTGCCTCACTCTCTCTCTCAGCCTCTCGCTCTCTCATGTCTATCCTTTGTCGTCTTCAGGACCTGCAGCTGTTCCTGTCTAATCTGGCCAATCAGATTGATCGAGAGACCAGCTCCGGGGAGGTCCCATTGGTTATCATCCTTGATGACATCAGCGATTCGGGGTCCATCAGCGAGCTGGTCAATGGAGCGCTTACCTGCAAATATCACAAATGGTGAGGGGAAAAAAACCAGCATGACCGCTTTGCATGAACCTGGCTTGGGCGTAAAGCTTTGTGACAGAGAGGTGTAAAGACATGCTAGGAAGCTGCTAACCTCTTTCCTGGTCCCTTTAGCCCCTACATCATTGGAACAACTAACCAGCCGGTGAAAATGACACCCAACCACGGCCTGCACCTCAGCTTCAGGTATGTGCCTCTGCGAAAGCAGACTCCTTCTGCATCGAGAGACTGGACCTTATTTCAGTGTGCTGTCCAGGTTAGTGTGCACTGCTTTGACATCCCTGCCATGGGATATACAGTGTGTCCGGAAGTTCATTTCGAGAGGAGAACGACAGGCTGCCTGAAAGGATATCGATCAAGCAGTCCAGGTGACCAGTGCTCGCTCTGCTCTCTCTAGGATGGTGACCTTCTCCAACAACGTGGAGCCTGCCAACGGGTTCCTGGTGCGCTACCTGCACCGCAAGCTGATGGAAACGGAGAGCGACTGCGCTGCCAACAACGAGGACCTACTGCGGGTGCTGGACTGGGTGCCCAAGCTGTGGTACCACCTGCACGCCTTCCTGGAGAAGCACAGCACCTCCGACTTCCTGATCGGTAAGGGTGCGCTCCGTGCCCGCGGTTTAGACGTCTGGTTAGACAGCGACATCTTGTGGCCAGTTTGTTGAATCGTTTGGCTTTTTCATTTGAGCTCAGTTGAATTGACATGCCACGGCTGACAGCCGTGCCTTCTCTGTAGTTCAGAATCGAGCGCGCGTGTCTCGTTGTTTTCCTGTGCTTCTGCAGTTCAGTTTCTGCTAGACCTTCTTTAACATGTGTTTTTGTTTTGGTTTGTTGTATTTCAGGCCCTTGCTTCTTCTTGTCCTGCCCAGTGACAGTGGAAGAATTCCGCTGCTGGTTCATTGAGCTCTGGAATCACTCCATCATCCCCTACCTGCAGGAGGGGGCAAAGGATGGCATTAAGGTATGGCACCGTGAGCCAATCCCACTTTGCAACATGTACCTCGTTAAAAATCTTGAAGCCGCTCTCAGCCAGTCTCAACACCAGATATTAGAACATTGAAGTGCATCTTATTTGGTTGTCTCGAGCGCGGTAGACATGGGTGACGGCGTTAACGGTGCGTTGTGTTCGTTTATTAAAATAATGAAAACGGGATTTTGTGATGGTAGGTACAGCTGACCCTGCCTCTGATGGTTGCGCGCTTTGGTTCAGCTTCTCGTGGCGCACCCAAAGGGCTCACAAAGACACTCTCTTACCTGCACATGATACCTTATAAATGACATGGCCTATTTAAACACATCTGGTTTATCTCCCCCCCCTCTCTCTCTCTCTCTCGCCAGGTGCACGGTCAGAAGGCAGTGTGGGAGGACCCCGTGGAGTGGGTAAGGGGCACCCTGCCCTGGCCCTCTGCTCAGCAGGACCAGGCCAAGCTGTTCCACCTGCCACCGCCCAGCGTGGTGCCGATTGGGGCGGGGCAGCCCAGTGAGGAACGGGCCACGAAGGAGACCACGCCCAGCTCCCTAGACTCCGATCCCCTGGTCAGTGCACACTGCAGGATGAAATGCTTCACAAGAGGTTTCATATGGATGTGTTACTTCTGTCTTAATCTGCGATTTGTACAGTACAAATCCCTCTTTTTATTGATAGAATTTAGTAGAATTTTTTTTTTAATGCATATAGGAAAGAACCTGCCACTTTCTTTGTTTCAATGATAATATTGCGCCTGTGGTATTAAATTCTCTTTCAGATGGCCATGCTGTTGAAGCTGCAGGAAGCAGCCAATTACATTGAATCTCCAGACAGGGAGTCAGTCCTGGACCCCAACTTCCAGTCAACACATTGAAAAACCACAAGGAGACGAAAGACTTGCAGCTCCGATGGCTCGTGCTGTTATCCCAGTTTTTTTTTCCGCGGTTTGGAGTCAGCAGTGAGCCTGCTGGCTACAGAAATGTCTCTATATCTGCGCTTTAGTAACACAAGTGGTAGGTACAGAATCTGCGCTGTAGCTACTAGAACCACAATAGGAAGATTTCAAATAATCCACCTGGAAAGGAACATAAAACAAGGAAGAACTGAAACTACCTGTGTGTATCTTTGTTATTTAATCTAGGCATGGCAATCGTTTCAACTGGTTTTAAAAACACGTTGTTTTTATATATATATATATATATATAAATCTGAATCTTATTTGAAGTTACTGATCCCCAGTGGGGAGCTACTGTTGTTCCACCACTGCCCTTTCAAACAAACAGGTGCTCATTGGAGGATATAAAGTATTCTCACACCTCATTGGTCCTCACAGCTTGTGGACGGAGATCAAAAGCACATCAAGAGATCTACTGAAAGGAAAGCACATTTTTAAAGGATTAAATAGCATGGGAAAAGCTCCAAACAGTCTCAATCGTTCTACTGCTGGTACGGCAGCTTTCTTTGGGTCCTAGGTTTTGCCTTTTCTGTTTAAGGTCTAGGATGACTGTGCTTTTGAATTACTTGAACCCAGAACCATGGTCCGTTCGGAGCTTGTGTTTAATATTTCGTCTGAAGCGACCAGAAGGGCAGAACCAGCTTCAATAGCACTGCAAGTCCCTCTCCCCTGGTTCAGGGTTCAAAAAGACAAGCTGTGAGACTCAAACACATATGCAATTTTCAATTACAACGCAGGTTTGTGAAAATCGAGACTAGCTGGTGCTTCTGTAACGCCTTAATATATCATTCTGTAGTTTCAGTTCTAAGAACGAACAACAAAGACGAACCCGTGAAGGTTGCTTCATTTAGTATCTGCAGAAACGCGTGCAGTTCTGCATATGTTAGACAGTTTAGCAAAAGGGAGTCCATTCGCTGTTCTAGAACCTACTGGGTTCTAGATTCCGTTCAGCTATTTTGTTGGAAACTTTAGTTTCAGGGTCACATTTCATTGGTAGACTTCAGAAAATATGCAAGCTGGTAGGGTTTAAAAAGATGAGCGAATAAACATGCATGAAAAAGGAAAACAACCAGTTGCGATTTTTCGCTGGAGAAAAATCCGTTTGCAAATGGTTTACCCCACCGGGTGCACACCACGGAGCGTCCTCGGCGCTCTGCAGCTGTGTTCTAGACTTGCATTTCATTTGAAACAGTTCAGCTGTTTGAAAAGTAAAAGCCGACTCTGGAATGACTCTCATGTGTAGCAGATTATTTGCCATGTCCTTGTAAGCAGCCGTCTCGTAAGCAGCACAATACTCTAGTGAAATAGCACTGGCGGGTGTTACTTTCTGAATCTCCGAGGGTGCTTTCGCCTTGCCTTCCTCGTCTCTTCATAACTGTGAAGGCAACACCTTCTAGGAAACTAAATGAAGCCGGCTGGCGTTCCTCACCACTGCTTGCCAGTCTTGGAGCTTCGTGTAACACCCGGGTAAAGACTTGATTGTAGACTTCGGATGGGAATGGCGGAGTGCAGCTCCGCTTTGATATCGTAACAAGATCAGACTGCAAGCACGGGGCTGGCAGTGCCAGTGCAGCACTCCTTAGCTCTGGTATTGATTAGGTTTCAATGTAAAGCTCAGAGTGAACCCCATATGGAATTGCCAATGCAATACATACAGAAATCTGTCTTATTTTTCTATTGTAATGTCATGGCTAATTGAGCAGCATATATCAATAAACCGTATATCCTTGCATGTTAACATATATTTAACATCCTGGACATTATCACAGTCATACACCTAGTTCATATGGGAGAGGGTACCGAAGAACAGTCTGTGGCTTGTAAGAAGAGAACACATTTATGAATTAGTGCTTTGTTTGTATCAATGCTGGGCAGTCTTTTCTGTGTCTGTCTTGGTTCACCAGAAGGAATTGCAGTACTGTGTTGATGCAACAGGTGGCAGTGGACTCCCTCTAATATATCTCTCCCAGTTTATACCAGTCTACATTATCCAGAAGTGTTTATATGTACAGAGTACTGCTTTGAAAGACTTGTATCCACATGAATGCTGGTAATGGCCACAAACGATTCTGCAGTTTGAATGAACATTGTTTTCTCATCTTCCCTCTATTTCTTACTGTAGTATTAGTCTTTAGCTGATGCAATTCCTGGATAAGGGATCAGTGCATGTGTTTGGAGTCATTTGACAGGTCCAGGCACCGCACAGGACAGCAGAGCTGTCTCTAGAAGTAATTGGCAATAGGATCTGTCAGACCTTATTGAAACGGTGGCCAGTACCACCTAGCAAGTGGATCAAGCCTTTTAAAATCCCTTGTGCCATTGCCAGATTGCATTGATGGTGACCACTTTAGAGCGAAGGTGTCTGTTCTGTGTGTTCTTAACCAAATACTTGAATTGTATTCTAGCGCAGCGGCTGCAATGTTAGCAGGTCGAGTAATTCAGCTTTACAGGAATGTACGTTTAGTAATAGTGCTGTGTTGTTTTATATTCCGCCATGCATAGACTAGGCAGCCGTGCAACGACGCAATGATACTGGTGCTATCCAACCTCCGAATCGTCCTTGCACTCCCTTCTGAAAAAGTGTGACCTCATGTGTTTATTAAAGCTCCAGAGGCACTACTGCAGACCCCTTAGCCAGTAATAGTCTGTATAATGGATCATGAAAAACGACTTGCTTACAAATAACAGTGAGGTGTGTATATGGCATCTGTCGTCCTTTTCAGCAGACGAGGTAGAAGCAAAACTCAGCTTTGAAGACGTCCTGTTATTGTTCAGTAATAATGTATTATAGCACGACACTGAAGGACATCCATTAAACTGTGAAGGACAGGGTTGGGGGGAAAAAACCTGCCCATGATACTTGCATTCAGAAAACCCCGCCCTGTAGACTTTCCATTCAGAAAACCCCGCCCTGTAGACTTTCCATTCAGAAAACCCCGCCCTGTAGACTTTCCATTCAGAAAACCCCGCCCTGTAGACTTTCCATTCAGAAAACCCCGCCCTGTAGACTTTCCATTCGGAAAACCCCGCCCTGTAGACTTTTCCATTCGGAAAACCCCGCCCTGTAGACGTTTCCATTTGGAAAACCCCGCCCTTTAGACGTTTCCATTTGGAAAACCCCGCCCTTTAGACGTTTCCATTTGGAAAACCCCGCCCTTTATACGTTTCCATTTGGAAAACCCCGCCCTTTAGACGTAGACCCCGCTTTTATACCATTTGGAAAACCCCGCCCTGTAAAACCCCGCTCTTTATACGTTTCCATTTGGAAAACCCCGCCCTTTAGACGTTTCCATTTGGAAAACCCCGCTCTTTATACGTTTCCATTTGGAAAACCCCGCCCTTTAGACGTTCCATTTGGAAAACCCCGCTCTTTATACGTTTCCATTTGGAAAACACCACCCTTCACACACTTTAATGTGTCCTTCAGTTCAGTAGCGCCCCTCAAATGCACTGATTGGTGGAGAAAAAACAAACAAAACTTAGACCTTAGCAGTTGTGGACTTGCAGGTTCCCATGAGTGGAGTTTGAAACCCCAGGAAGAAATTGTCTGTAAATTAAAACTGCATGTTAGCCTTTTATACAGGGGGGGGGCCTTGAAAAGTGAAAATAAGCCTTAAAAAGGTGTATTTAAAATGGTCTGGCTGATCAAAAGAAAATCTTCTTCATTACAGCAGCAGCTGGTCCATAATAATCTCACGCTCTCTTCGTTCTACTGTGTAATTTAGTTCTTCAGATTTCCTGTTTTTTAAGCAGAGTGGGTTTTATTGGTCGCCCCCCAGTGTGTAGAATTCGGGGGTTTTCAAAGTGATGCTTTTTACAAAGTACAATTTTTTATTCCTGGGGGGGGGTTTTGGTGCTTTTTTTTCCTAAGCTGTGGATAATAATAAATAATAGTTTGTTGTATAAGTAGAGACGGTCAAGATGGGTTCCAGGGAGCATGCTCGGGTTCCAGGGAGCGGGATGGGTTCCAGGGAGCATGCTCGGGTTCCAGGGAGCATGCTCGGGTTCCAGGGAGCGGGATGGGTTCCAGGGAACATGCTCGGGTTCCAGGGAGCATGCTCGGGTTCCAGGGAGCGGGATGGGTTCCAGGGAGCATGCTCGGGTTCCAGGGAGCATGCTCGGGTTCCAGGGAGCGGGATGGGTTCCAGGGAACATGCTCGGGTTCCAGGGAGCATGCTCGGGTTCCAGGGAGCGGGATGGGTTCCAGGGAACATGCTCGGGTTCCAGGGAGCATGCTCGGGTTCCAGGGAGCGGGATGGGTTCCAGGGAGCATGCTCCCAGGGAACATGCTCGGGTTCCAGGGAGCATGCTCGGGTTCCAGGGAGCGGGATGGGTTCCAGGGAGCGGGATGGGTTCCAGGGGACATGCTCTGGTTCCAGAGAGTGGGATGGGTTTCAGGGAACATTCTTGGGTTCCAGAGAGCCTGATGGGTTCCATTTCACAGAGGAAGCTTTCACACAGCTTCTAAAGCGTGCCCCGAGCGTGGGTTAAATCAGCATTGATGGCACTGCCATGTAGCTATGGCTGCACTGTAGTTGGTGTGATAATACAAATGCAGAACTGATATCTGAGGAGAACCAAAAACATAAGGACCTTACTGGCAGCAGGGAAATGCCCTTCAACTCCTCCGAATCTTCAGTGAAATCGATGGATAATGATAATGTGATGTTTGTAGCTTTCCTAAGAACTAGCGAAACTCATTCCCCCCCTGGCTCTGTAACCAGCTGCGTTTCTCGAAGCATATTCAAGTGCAGAACTTGGCATTAGCTAAGCTGTGGGATAGCAGTTTACAGCTGCCTTATACCTGGGACCTGCTTCCTTGCACAGTCACTAAGATGATCTGAACTGGGTATTAAAACCAAACTTCCTGGTAAAGCATCACTTCCTGTGCTGCAGGATGTCAGCACAACAATTGGGCTGAGACCAGGGCGAAGCAAACCTGCATTAAAACGTTGAGAGAACCCCCCTGTATCATTGAAGCTGCCACCCGGAGCATGCGAGCCAGTGAACCCGAGCCGTGCTGTCTCTTAACCCTGGCCCAGTGTCAGTCTCTTGTGAGTGTTGTATCTATTCCTCTGTGTGAGTTTCATGTGCTGAAGCGGTTATCCTGTGTAAAGGGACTATGCAGCAACCTTTACTGGCTTCAGTAACATTCACCCTGGGTGCTTATTTGTGAATGCAGCCATTGAGATCTTCCAATACAGCTCAAGGAAGGTGAAGTGACTTTCTCCCTGATCCGGCGGTCATGCATTGCAAGGGGTCTGTCTTGGAACCAAAACGTGTGAATGTGTGTGTGACAGTCAGAGATGTGCCTGTGCTGGTCCAGTGAATGTGTGTGTGACAGTCAGAGATGTGTTTGTGCTGGTCCAGTGAATGTGTGTGTGACAGTCAGAGATGTGTCTGTGCTGGTCCAGTGAATGTGTGTGTGATAGAGATGTGTTTGTGCTGGTCCAGTGAATGTGTGTGTGACAGTCCGAGATGTGCCTGTGCTGGTCCAGTGAATGTATGTGTGACAGTCAGATATGTGCCTGTGCTGGTCCAGTGAATGTGTGTGTGACAGTCAGAGATGTGCCTGTGCTGGTCCAGTGAATGTGTGTGTGACAGTCAGAGATGTGCCTGTGCTGGTCCAGTGAATGTGTGTGTGACAGTCAGAGATGTGTCTGTGCTGGTCCAGTGAATGTGTGTGTGACAGAGAGATGTGCCTGTGCTGGTCCAGTGAATGTGTGTGTGACAGTCAGAGATGTGCCTGTGCTGGTCCAGTGAATGTGTGTGTGACAGTCAGAGATGTGTCTGTGCTGGTCCAGTGAATGTGTGTGTGACAGTCAGAGATGTGTCTGTGCTGGTCCAGTGAATGTGTGTGTGACAGTCAGAGATGTGTTTGTGCTGGTCCAGTGAATGTGTGTGTGACAGTCAGAGATGTGTCTGTGCTGGTCCAGTGAATGTGTGTGTGACAGTCAGAGATGTGTTTGTGCTGGTCCAGTGTGTGTGTGACAGTCAGAGATGTGCCTGTGCTGGTCCAGTGTGTGTGTGTGTGACAGTCAGAGATGTGCCTGTGCTGGTCCAGTGAATGTGTGTGTGACAGTCAGAGATGTGCCTGTGCTGGTACAGTGAATGTGTGTGTGACAGAGATGTGTCTGTGCTTGTGTGTGTGTGTTTGTGTGTGTGGGTACGACTCTCTCAAAAACTTTGAACCGAACAGGGTTGAGAGCTCTGCGTTAGATTCTTGAAGAGCAAATTGGACATTTTAAAATTAAGTTGAACTTTACAGTGATGTGGATATGAGTGAAAACGCATTTGAAACCTTGGAGGCTACACCAGTGCACCATTCTGCATTATCTCCTCAATGAAGCCAGTACAGGCTGCTGGAGGGTCACACACAAAATGTCTTAACATTGCACAGCTAGTTTGCAATTTAAAAAAAAAAAAAAGGTGTAATGATGGTATGTAATATAAATGACGTGCTGCTTTGATGGACTATGTGTTGTGAAATCATGTCGCCTTGGCCTGTTTTCTAATCCCTTCGTAGGACCTAGTTGTCATTTTTTTATGATTTATTTTATTTTTTAAAACTGAAGTTTGCTTTTCCTAAGCGACTCTTTATAAAACGTGCTTTCTATTTTGTACAGCGCATTATAACTGTAAAGAGTGTACATAGTAACCGCGTTGGCGACAACAATCATTCACGATTAAAAAATACAGAAAGCTGTCTGTAGAATTTCGAAGACTGGACTCTTTAATCAGTTGGTTCTGAGGGACCCTGAGCATTAACGCATGTTTGTGAAAATACAACAAACCCCGTCTGTCTCACATTGCTTCATTGTTTCAATAAAGACATGCCATATATTGTATAGCGGGACTGTTTTATTTCCTTCCATGCTGTCTGTGTTGATTTTAAATGTGATTCACCTGCTCCATACAGTGTTATTGGGGCAAGTGAAAAACCTTGTGGCATGACTATCGGGTATTTTAAAAAGACACGATCTGATCGTGTTGTTTTGGTCGACCAGAGGCTGTGGAAACGCGAGAGAAGAGGGAGAGGTTGCCACTTCCGCACACAATTGGTTAATGGCTCTCTGTCTGCGAAGCCATCCGCTGAAGAAGCGCTTCGACCCACAGTCTGGTCACAGCTTTGCAATAAGGAATCCCTACAAGAGGGGTGTCAGAGTGCAGCCCCGGCTTGCATTTTCACTCGGCCAACGTGCCCCCCCAGGATCCGTGCTGTGCAGATGCAATCGAGTTATTAAATTTGTTAGATGGTCTTTTCTGCAATGCGGGTAGAATGGATTTCCCTGGTGCGTGACTGCTGCGGGATTGTAAGGACAGTGATAATATTGGTCCGACCTGCTTCTGTAGATTTCATGTTTAGTCCCTCGGGATTCTCTGAGAAAGCTCAAGTATCGGAACAGCAGGATTCACATCCAATTAGGAAAAAAAAAAAGTACGTTTTTCATTTTAAATTATCATTTGTAGCCTTTAATGGATTTTGATTGTCAGCCATCCTGCCAGGCATCTGCTGTAAAATGTTAGCAGTATAACAAAGACATTCGGGTGCGTGTGCAGGCAGCTGGCACTGTCTCGAGAGAATGCAAACAAACCGGTAAGCTAACGGCGTCTGGTCTCTAATGGAGTGGAGAGCCCAGCTGAGCAGACTGGAAGAACTCGGTCATTCTGTAATCACGGGACTGGGACGCTGCGGCTTTAGAACCGATTCAGTGCCGAGAAGCAGTGTGTCCTCTTCCCTGTGCGCACCAGCAGGTGGCTCTCTGACACCGAGTCCAGTATTTCAGGCACTGGAAGAAAGCGGACAGACGGCAGGTAACTTTGTCTTTCATTTGTTGCATTGCAATTTTATTGCAATTAACATGCCGTGCCTCTCACACAATGACGTGTTAATGCATGACACGCACCTGCCCGCGTGCATTTGATTGCAGAGTACTGCTAGTATTGCTATTATGAAAGGCTACGTCACCACGTTGAAGTATTTGATTTTTAAAATACCCCCCCCCCCGTCCTGTCCCGCATTACAGTAGCCCCCATTAATGATCCATGTTTATTATGGGATGTAACGAGCTGGTTTACTGCGTGCGTTAATGTTTGAGACTTCTGTTCTCCCTAAAACTAGATGTCGAAACCAGTTATGTTTGTTTGCATCCCTTTATGTTAGGACACCCCCCTCCCCCTCCGTGCCCTTAACTTGAGCCCGAGTGCTGGAGCTCTAAACCCAGCAATCCTTCATCAGGAGGGGAGGGGTTATGCAGCCAGCAGCGCAGCTGTAGCTCAGAGAAGCAAACCACAATACAGATGAAGGGCAGGCTGTCGCGTTCGGCGGCTACAGGCAGCTGCCCTGCGCAGGTGTTGTGCTGATCAAAGGGGACGAGTGCTGCTGACTGTTCTTCTATATAAAGTTTAGGATGGGGGCGGAGTTATGAAATGCCGTTTACTGTAATGTCAGCCGCTATATAAAACATGACGAGGACCCTTGGAGCCTTTCATCCGAAGGACTGGCTATTCCTCTGGGTATCTGAGCACCATGCCAGCCAAACCGGCCCCAATCAAGAAATCCCCCACCAAGAAGGCGGCCCCCAAGAAAGAGGAGAAGCCGGCCGCCCCAGCAGAGCCTGCTCCCGCTCCTGCCCCTGCTCCCGCTCCCCAACCCGAACCCGAACCCGTGCCCGCACCGGCACCAGCTGAGGCTGCGCCGGCACCCGCAGCAGAGGCCGAGCCAGCGGCCGAAGGAGAAGCAGCCCCAGCGCCTGCCGAAGAACAGAAGCCCGCAGCGGAGCCCGCAGCTCCTCCTCCCCCTCCTCCAGAGCCAGAGAAGCCCAAAGAAGGTAAATGAAAAGGCATGGCACTCATGCAGGTGGCATAACAACGTGCGCAAACATTGGACTGCACGTTCCTTAAAAATAAAATAAATAATAAATTATTAATAATAATAATAATAATAATAATAATAATAAAAAACATTTATTGACGCTTATTTAATTTTTGCCAGCTATAGCGGCACTGCATGAGTAATAGTGGAATACCTCACTCCTGTGTTTACCAGTGTGCATGCGCTGTTCCTAATTCAGAGCCCACCAGCGAGCCCGTTAACCTGACTCTGGAAGATGTCAACGACACCACGGTGACAGTGAAATGGAGACCCCCCGAGAATATCGGTGCCTCAGGGCTGGACGGATACACAGTGGAGTACTGCAAGGACGGCAGTAAGTTACCCAGTAATTTGGCACACAGGTGTACACGCCAGGGATTCTGGCACGGCATGCAAAAGAACTGTGTTTATTTATTCACTTTTTTCACATATGTAACGTGGGGACCTTTTTGTTTTGTGTTATTTTAGACAGAAATAGTTGCATATGGTAAGGGGTGGAGAAAATGCCTCCACGCAATGCATCACTAATGTTGACGTGCTAATTAATACACGCGGCAAGACGACTACCGCTCCTCAGCATTAAAGCGGTAATGAAAACCTCTATATTAAAAGCATGATCTGACACGACAGCATCTCATAAACACGTTCCAGGATCGTGCCGTTTTACAAGAGCGTCTGTAAATGGATTAGTACTTGAAATCCTTGTGTTCCAGACAGTCGCATTCAAGCGCATTATCGAGGAGGAGACCAGCCCGTGTCGAGAGAGGCTTCTACACGTTCTGAAATGACAGCGCTTTTTTATTTTAAATTTTATTTTGCAAGAGCTTTCTACAGACAGGATACACTGATATGCTAAAATTAGAAGCAGGGAACGAGGCTGTGTCAGACCTTCATCCCATACCGAGGTATTGGGATCAGCAGGGTGGTCAGCACATTCTGAGGGTGCTGTCCAAGCAGGGCTGCAGTGTTGAATGCATGTAGCTGACAGCCCAGTGCAAGGACTGTCAAACTTTTAAATGCAATTCGACAATCCAATCGACAGTGCATTTAGAACAGCTGTCTTCTGTGATTAGACCTTCAGCTGAGAGAAATTCAAGTGAACACAACTGTGAGAAATAAATCTCTACACGGCAGGCTCGTAAAATAGAGCCTCCCCTTTAATCAAAGAATATGGTAAAGGAGTTCTCTGTGTTTCTACATAGATCACTCTGCTGTGTGCTTGTATATAGATCACTCTGCTATGTGTTTCTATACATATCACTGGTGTGTTTGAAGGTGGTAAAGGAGTTCTCTGTGTTTCTGTATAGATCACTCTGGTGTGTTTGAAGGTGGTAAAGGAGTTCTCTGTGTTTCTGTATAGATCACTCTGGTGTGTTTGAAGGTGGTAAAGGAGTTCTCTGTTTCTGTATAGATCACTCTGGTGTGTTTGAAGGTGGTAAAGGAGTTCTCTGTTTCTGTATAGATCACTCTGGTGTGTTTCTACTCTTTTAACAGCTCAAGACTGGGTTGTTGCTAACCAGGAGCTCATCGTTTCCAATCGCTACGCCATCAAGAACCTGACCCCAGGAGATAAGCTGCACGTTCGCGTGAAGGCCATCAACCCCGGTGGTCCCAGCGCAGCTGCCACCCTGGAACAGCCAGTCGTGGTGCGGGAGATTGTAGGTGAGAAACACTCTCGCAACACAGCCCAGGCTTCATAGAGGACTGAAGCCTTTAAAATCTTAAAAGGAGCTGACGTTGTTAACCTGAACCTGAATAAGCACAGCACAGAAACCAGCTGGAAACTGGTAAGTGGAGATAGACTGAGGACAGAGGGAAGAGAACACTGCTTCACACAGAGAGTGGTGAGGGGATGGAAATGGGTTACCTAGTCATGTTGCTGTCCCTTGTGCATTTTGAAAATATACTCTGAATATTACATAAACCATATAGTGTCTGTTTTGTGCCTAACTCGTGTCTATTTGAAATGTGTTTGACGCTGTTCTGCACAGTGTGTTTCTAACTCTTGTGAAGTCTATTAGGAGTTTCTTGGACGCTGTTCTGCACAGTGTGTTTCTAACTCTTGTGAAGTCTATTAGGAGTTTCTTGGACGCTGTTCTGCACAGTGTGTTTCTAACTCTTGTGAAGTCTATTAGGAGTTTCTTGGACGCTGTTCTGCACAGTGTGTTTCTAACTCTTGTGAAGTCTATTAGGAGTTTCTTGGACGCTGTTCTGCACAGTGTGTTTCTAACTCTTGTGAAGTCTATTTGGAGTTTCTTGGACGCTGTTCTGCACAGTGTGTTTCTGCCCCTTCACTGCCCTGCTAACACAGCAGCTGTGTGGAAATGCATTCTCACATTCTTCCTGGCATTCTCTATTCATGTTGCATTAGGATTGCTTTACAAACATGCAAACTCAATACAAGGCTTTACATTTATTCTGGTGTGAAATGTGTGTGTCAGTGCAGTGCTAACTAGGGAATGAAAACTAATAGAAACTGGACCGTCCCCAAGCCCTGCTTTCCTTCTGATGAAGTGCATGCATTCCTTTAAATGGTAGAAATGAACTTAATCAGAGGACACTGCTGCTTTTAAGATGCTTTCTGAATTTTTTCTCCTAAATCCACATCCCGGCCCAGCATGAATACTTGGAAAATAATTGGGAAGTGCAGTGATTAACAGGGCTTAAGGAATAAAAGGGGCACCCTGCTCGGAATCCTTGGATGGAATGCACAGGGGCATGTCTCGGGTTTCACTATTCCCAGGAGAGTGATTGTGACAAGTGTTAGCTGCTCGGAAAAATACCAGAGACCTCTGCAGAGCAAAGGGAGGACCCTCTATCTGAGTGGAGCTGCCAGGCACTTACTGAATCTGCGTGTCCAACAGGGACTGGAAACAGTGCTGCTTAAACACTGCCTCCGAGACACTGAACAGTACAGGAGGGCTCTCGAGGGGCACTTTAAACTAACAGAAACCCACATGCTTCACTCGGACACCACTCCACGTAAATGATATGCAACCCAGGCACGCAATCAGGAATGCATTTGTAAGCGGTTATAAAAGGAATGATTCCCTGCTCATGTAAACATAGTTGGTAGATGGTAGATGTGCTTCTGTTCTGGGTGGGCGGTGCTCTTCAGGTAGCCTCGTCTCATTGGTAGATGTGTGGTGCTCTGCAGGTAGCCTCGTCTCATTGGTAGATGCGTGGTGCTCTGCAGGTAGCCTCGTCTCATTGGTAGATGCGTGGTGCTCTGCAGGTAGCCTCGTCTCATTGGTAGATGCGTGGTGCTCTGCAGGTAGCCTCGTCTCATTGGTAGATGCGTGGTGCTCTGCAGGTAGCCTCGTCTCATTGGTAGATGTGCGGTGCTCTTCAGGTAGCCTTGTCTCATAGATAATGACAGGCGTTAGTGCAATGTTCCTGCTTTCACTGACGCTGCTCTTTTGCTTTGAAACCCAGATCGTCCCAGAATCCGCCTGCCTCGCAGCCTGAGAACGGTGTTTGTGAAGAAGGTCGGGGACACTGTCAACCTGGTCATCCCTTTCCAGGTGAGTGCACCAGGGTGAATGTGCTGAGGTGCTGACGCCAGTGTTTCATGCAGTAAAGACGTGCACTGTCGTGTCATGGTGGTTCTTCAGATAAACTTTTCCCATGTTTTAAATAGAGTGCAGCCACATTTCAGTGTCGAAGCAATTCCTGCACCGTGAACTGTTTTGAGCTTTTGAAAACTACAAGAAATGTCAACAAAATCCATAATGGAGTGAACTTTTAAATATCTACTGCTGTGGAAAACAGTAGAGGTTCTACCCAGAAGGGGACTGAATACAGATAATACCTTTCTCTTCTCTGGAGCGGTCTCTCTTTTAAAAAGCACTTGCTCTTGTGCAGGGTAAACCCAAGCCCCAGGTGAGCTGGACAAAGGATGGTCAGCCCTTGGATCTCAAGGCAGTGAATGTGCGTAACAGTGACACAGACACGATCCTGTTCATCCGCAAGAGCGAGAGGAAGGACTCTGGCAAATACGAGCTGACGGTGAAGGTGGACAGTCTGGAGGACAAGGCCACCATCACCATCCAGATTGTTGGTAAGATTCAGAGGCACGGCCGCTCGGCCCATGTGAACGGACGGGCATTCCCGTGGAATGACATCATTGATGAATGTCTTTTGATGTTGACGACGTTTTACTTGCACTGGGATTCCAAAGCCCGTTCAGGAACAGGATGTGGTACAGATTGGATAATCCCTTCGCAACACTGCACTGCACACAGCCTGCTGACTACTTTCAGAAAAAAAAGACCACAGCATTTAATAGCTGTGCCTAAAGGATAGAGCTTGGGTACAGTTATGGCCAAAAGTTTTAACGTACATTTAGAAAAACCTAACTCCGGTTTTTAATAAAATAAATATTTATTATATAAAATATATATATATAATATATATATATATATATATATATATATATATATAATATATACGTGTGTGTGTGTGTGTGTGCGTGTGTGTGTAAAATTTTCTATTTTAACGTCATGTAATCAAAGAAACTACAAAGCTTGCTCTTTATTGTGTAGACCTGCCAGGCCCCCCTTCCAGCATCAAGCTGGTGGATGTCTGGGGATTCAATGCAGCCCTGGAATGGACAGCGCCGAAGGACGACGGAAACGCAGAGATCACCGGCTACACCGTCCAGAAAGCAGACAAGAAGACTGGGGTAAGAGTCCCTGTCGCTTTTTAGGAAACTCGATTTAGCTAAAAGCGAGCAGAGACAGTGGCAGCTGGACTTATTGGAGCAACGTTACTGAACAGCAAACAGATGGGAGAGAATGCACTGAAAGTGCTCAGGACGCCTGTTACTCTGTATGAGAAGAGGGTCGTTTTAAAGTGGAATACGTTCAGTGGTCTCTACTCTAGAGAATCCCCAGCACTGGTCTTTGAGATCAGGCTCAATGAAGTTAACTGGAGTTACCATCTATAGCCAGTCTTTATTTAAGCTTTCAACACTCCAGTAACTACACAAAGATAGCACTTATCTACAGCACTTTGTGTGTGATGCATATTTAAAAAGTCCCTCTGAGTGGAGTTATTTTGCCTACTGCAGGCTGCAAACGCAGTGCGCTGTTTCAAGTAGAAGGATCTTTTTATAGACCTCAATACCAGACTGCACAGTTAAAAGGTCTTGGCAGAGCCCGGGGGGAGTTACAGCACATGGTTTGGCTCAGAGAGGAAGCCTTTCTTCTTTAATGGGCCTGCCTGTTGCCAGCAGGTGTCTGGAGTGCAGGTTTGATGCTTTCTGGGATCCCGGGATGAAATCCACAGTCTTCACTGAAACAATTACCGGCGTGTCCTTTATCACAATGATGATGAATTCTGATGCATTCTCAACAGCAAAGCAGGACTCAGGACAAGCAGTTCATGAGTCTAGTATTGAGCTTGTCTATGAAACGGATGTATGTTTGAATATATTGTAATACACGCACGCACGCACACTCGCTCACAGTACTCCCGTGTGTGATGCCCTGCTCTGGTTGATTTTCAGGAGTGGTTCACGGTCTTGGAACATTACCACCGGCTTAACTGCACGGTTTCCGATCTCATCATGGGCAACGCCTACAGCTTCAGGGTCTTCACTGAGAACAGGTGTGGCCTGAGTGAGAATGCTGCTGTAACAAAGGATCTGGCCTGCATTCAGAAGACAGGTGAGAAAACTCCCTCCTCTTCCTCCTCCTCCTCCTCCTCCTCGGGGAGTGCTTCAGCGAGACACGGGGTGTCTTGGAACTTTCCATAACTGTTATACCAGCGTGATACCCCCTCTTCTCTCTCACAGTCACTGTGCTGTATGTTCTTGTCTTCAGCTCCTCACCCCCCTTCTCTCTCACACAGGCATTCAGTACAAACCTCCACAGTATAAGGATCGTGATTATTCGGAGCCACCCATTTTCACCCAGCCTCTGAACGACAGGGCAGCCACTATCGGTTACACGACCAAGCTGCTCTGTGCCGTGCGAGGAAACCCCCAGGTAACGAAGCACTCGCTTTCATTAGAACCCTCCCTTTATATAGAATACTTTTATATTGCACTGCAGCCCCTTAGCATCAGAGCAAGCTTAGGAAAATCATGGGAAACCATGCAGTTACGTTTCTAAACCTTTTAGGAATGTTTTTAGGCCACGGGTTTTGAACTAAGTAAATCTGCAGTTTGCAGGAACACATCTGCAGCCAGAACTCCCGGCAGTAGAGAAACATTCTTGTGTAATCTTTCTGCAGATGCATTTTAAACCTTCCGCTGGTCTTAAGACAGAGAAGGTATTTTGAGCTCTTTAAATGCATTGCTTTCTGGGTGAAGGCATTTAGAGCCCTTCTCAGTCATAGGGATCACTGTCCCTAACGATTGCAAGTTATCCTTTCCCCACTAATGTATTTTTCATAGACCCCAGAACTGCAGTTCCAAAAAAAAGTGTTGTCAATTAGCATGGGTGTGGGCATCTCTTGTTGCCACCTTGACATGAGATTTGAACTAATTTCTGCTCCTGTTCAAAACCTTGCATTGGTTATATAGACTGTGGGTGGGGAGCAGCAGAGCTGTATATTTAGAATGTGAATCGTGTGCCCCCCCCCCGGGAGGCCCAGTGCTACAGCAGCAGGCTCATTAGAGAAGATGAATTGAAGAGGGGCAGGTGTGAAGTGACAGGACCCCTGTTCCACAGGAATCACTGTAGCTCCTAATCAAGTTACTCCAAACCAAAGGGAAAGAATTGAGCCTCCAAATCTGACAACTACACTGATTAGCAACACAGTGCATTTGGGAGTTTGGAAACGGATTGGGAAATAATATTGCACAGCGGGAGGCTGTCTGGCACCGATGTAGTACTACGATACGGCAGAAGGGTATGTCTTGGGATGGCTGGGGTACCGTTTCTATTAATATTACACACGTTCTTATGATTTAGTGTTTAGTGACTAAGTTATGTATGCAATAAAAATTTCTAGCTGGCAATCCGATAGCTTCCTTTGACGTTGCCATCCTTGGACTCGCTGATCTGACGGGATATTTTTTTTCAGCCGAAGATCCTGTGGATGAAGAACCAGATGGTGATTGGGGAGGACCCCAAGTTCAGGCAGATAACGAGCCAGGGCCTGTGCACCCTGGAGATCCGCAAGCCCTGCACCTTTGACGGGGGAGTGTACAGCTGCAAGGCCATCAACCCCCATGGGGAGGCCGTCGTCAACTGCAAACTGGACGTCAAAGGTGAGCCTGGCTGGATTACACGATGCCTTCACCCAGCTGGAACAAGCGCATCGGATAACAACCGTACCACTTCCCTCCACTGCCCTGTGCAAACCATGCATGATCCACTCTCCTTTTGAACCCGCTTCCCTCCACTGCCTTGTGCAAACAATGCATGATCCACTCTCCTTTTGAACCCACTTCCCTCCACTGCCCTGTGCAAACCATGCATGATCCTTCTCGCACCACTAGGAGGTTATATATGGCACATTTTTTTAAAAGCTCCAAAACAAGAAACTAACATTTTAAAAATGTTTATCCTGATACTTGCAAAATATTAACGTGGTAACCGTGTCGTGCGTGGACTGACTTGGTGTTTTGCATTTGCCTTCTCTGTTTTTCACCACATGCATTTAATAAGCTGTTTAAACCAGTAACTAATTCACTTTCCTCTGCTAGCTGTCCAGGTCCCAACAGACAAGTAGACCCCGTCCCCTAACACACAGGTCAGTAGAGAATGAACGCCACTGTGTCTTCAGGGCTATAGCGCTGTATAAAGGGGGTCTCCAGAGAAGGGAAGTAATTACCAACCATATTTTACTGGAGTAGAAAATGATTATTTGCCAGACAGGTCTTCAAAAGCAAAAACCAGTGAATAGTGCAGTTTTAAAGGAATAGTAGAGTACTTCACGAATGACAAACCAGACAAACCTCGGAGCAGCTATCTTAGACGATACTCTGCAGGGTTAGACCACAGTGATTTTGTAGGTCAAGTGGTTTTGCAAATAGAATCGTTCCACCCCCCCGTCTCCCAGATCACTGCCTTAGATGGCAATGCACCAAACTGGAGCAGCACGGCCTCTCCCATTGACAGACTCGCACAGCTGGAATGATCTATAGCATGCTGCCGTGCCCCTTCTTCACATTACCCTGACTCTGCAACTGCAGCCCCCCGTCCTCCTCCAGCACGCAGTCAGCAATGTATTTCAGGGCTAGCAGAGCAGACACAAGAAAACTTTCCCTTCCAAGCTAGGCGGGTGATTTAGGATCTGGGAAACAGCGTGGGACTTTGGAACACTGCTACGTAGTCACAGTTTGTACGGCTTGCAATAAAACAAAGCCAATACAGTGCTAGAGTGTGTAACATTGAATCATTCACTGAATGGTATATTGTCTTCAGCAGGCTTGTAGCAGAAGGCTGATCCTCCTGTTCCGTGTTCTAATTCTCTCTCTACATTCTACAGTTCCGAATTAGGACTGGCAGGAAGGAAGGGACGCCACGCCAGCCAGGTGAGTTTCCACACGCTCTCTTCAGGGCTGATAAAAACGTAGGTGGAATAGAACAGGGCAGTGGTTGGATAATTGGCTAATGTCAGGTAATATTAAAAAAAAAAAAAAAAATAGTCAAGACTACTAAACCAACAATGCTTTATTAAATCGATTAAAACAATCCATTCCAGCTGTTTCCATCCAGTACAATTCCCACTTCAGCAGGACCCCAGAATTACACGCACGTACTGTCACAGTAATTCTAGATAATTTGTGTTTTGAATTAGTAACAGGAAACCCACGGTCCAGATTTCTATTTGATTATTTCTAGGCTGTAGTTCTGCGAGAAGCAGGTTCTGTCTGCCATTCGCTTTCACTGGGATTGCAAGTCCTCTCGTCCTGCAATCAAACGACACAGTTCAGTTTGAATAAGAGACAGAGCAGCCTGTAGCTCCAGCAGCCTTTTTACTCTGTACCGTCGGAGAGCAGAAGAGCGATATCGACGTCCTGCAAAGTTGCTCAAAACGTCTTCTGTTTGTCGTTTCAGAAAGCTTGTGTACGTAAGGCTGATGCTGCAGTGGGAGGGGATGCTTGTGGAATTGCTGGCCTCGTTACCTTGCAGCTGTTGTATTTAATGTTAATGTTTAATGTATAGACTTCACTCATTGGATCGAGACTCCCTGTTACAACGTCCTCCTGGCTGTGTCCTGCAAGATCATGTCAATCTGTACCTAATAAAGTGACTGAAAAGGAAATTGCATTGCTGTGGTAAAATACTGTGCTACCTTTTATTTATTAAAATGTTTTTTTTTGGTTGCAAACCAGTTTTCAGCGTATTGAATGAGGATCGTCACTCCTGTGTCGTCCCGTCAGTAATAATGAATAGAAGTGCAGCAGCAGGAGGTATGAACGCTTACTTCAGAACAGAGTGGTAAGAGAAACATCCACCTGTTACTGTTTCAGCTCTCAAACTCTGCACCCAGACAAGCTGCTGGACGTGGAATCATTTCTGCTGCGGAGCTTCACAATCCACAGCTTGACGAGGGACACAATATAAAAAACACGCGTTCCTCTGAAAGCCACACAGTTATTATATATATATGAGAAGTATTAACACTCCCAGCATGGGACCCTACCTCAGAGCCCTGCTGTGGAAGAGGGGTGTGTTTCACAATCCAGAAGTGTGCGACCTCACATACGAGGTTAGAGTGTCATGAGGAGACTGGCGTGCAGAGGGCTAGTTCACTAGCATGCTGTTCTGCTCTCCTAGGGGTGCTGGGTTCAAATCCAGTTCTTCCTTTATTTCCAAAGGGTTAATTTAGCTTATATTCAGTGTTTCCCACAGCTTTCCTGTAGCAATGCACAGTTATTTGATATCTCCCAGTAGATTGTGCTTATTTCAGCATTCATAGATTTAAATAGCCTCCCTACCGTCTCCAAACACACACTCATAAACAGAGAAAAAGAAAAACATGAAAATGTTTAATTTCACCAGCTGCGTTTGCCAAGCCACAGTTAAATTTGTTTTAAAGAGCATTTTACTTTACAAAAGTTATCTCCTCTGGGGAGCACGATGTGACGTGCCCAGAATCCCATTAGCGATTAACAGTGTGGAGTGCTCGAGCGCTCTGCCGTTACCCACACCCTGACACATTCTGATCATTGTTACTCAAAATGAGAGCCAAGGGCTCAGGAACAAGAGACTGCAGTCTGCAGCTGTGCACAAAGAAAAGCAAAGACAGTGCAGTGAACCTGCTCTGTATATTCTATACATGAACCTTACCTTGCAGTCTTCACGGCGCTCGGGAGTTCTTCCTCGGGCTTTTCCAGGGTGCTGCAGGGAACGGTCATCATGCATTACTGTAATGAATCCACGATCCTGATTTGACCTCTAGCTTTGTTAGCACTGGTAAAGATGAAGTGTGTGTAACTGTGCTGGTGTATAAGGTATGTACACAAGGTTAAGAATACAAGACTGTCTATTATTAATGAAAAGAGTTACTGGCTGGGGTAACCTGTCCTCGGAATACACTGTCTTTTCGGATCTGAATAGAAGTGCTGATAAGCAGGATTACCATTAATCTGTTGTAGAATGTCATAAGGACACAAAGCTGGCGTTCGGAACGCAGTGGATAACGTCGCCGTGTCTGGAATGAACAGTAAGTGGTGTTCCACTACCCCCTGGAATGGGTTCACAAGCGACACTGACCAGACCCCATGAACACAGCCTAAAGGATCAATTACAATACTATACTCTGCTGGCTGTTTCGGTCGATTTGCAAGGTTTGTTTCTTTTTTTTTTTCTTCATTATTTTTATTAAAATTGCAACGGTTTTCCACCTCGCCACTTGACGTATTGAGATCGTTTCTAGGATAAAAAGAAACAATCTAATTTTCGTAACGTTTGACAGGCGGTTTGTAACTGTGCTCAGCGATGAAAGGAGACACATGGTTCAAGATTCCGCATGAGCGAAGACCTTTCCACAACCCGTGTGTCCCCACAGTGAACCTGGGTGCAATCTGACAAAATATCCCTCTCGTCTATCCAACAAAACCAAAACACGGACCCTGCCCAAAACCAAGACACCGGGGAGGGGGTTCAAAAGCTTTAGATCACAACACAGAACAGCTCTTTGCTACGCGGGAATATATTTGTGAAAGTGTGTTTAAATCGCTCATCGGTGCTGGTTTCTAATCTGCTGTCTCTGTTATAGAAAGTCTAAAATCTTTCTTTTTCAAAAGGATGGATAAGGAGAGATAATGTATTTTTAATGCAGACTTTCGCATTTAATCGAAAGGAAGCATCGGGCGTTCTTGCAGAAACTTGTCTGGTCGAGGCATTATTTTTGCAGGATGGTCTTTTTAACATTGATCACGTTTCACGATGCCTAACCACGTCCTTAAGTGGTTTTAAAAACCGACGCAAAGAAGGAACGACGACATTAAACAGAGCACAGGCTGGCCTGCAAGGGACCCGACCCCCATAGAAAAAACAAGAGTGAGCAGAGAGGCTGGCAGTTCCAGCTCAAGAGGAAACAGCTTCCACTGCCCGCCCTTTACAGAGCCCTGTGCTGTGGACTGCTTCTACACAGCAGTGCAGGCTCTTCACAGCCTCTTCGTAATCTCCTCTATTTGTTCTGCGCTGAAGGCTCCCTTTCCTCTCCTCGTGTTGCTTTATATTTACTCTAGAGGGGCAGGTGCGAGTGCCAGGAGACATCTGCTCCTGCAAAGGAATGAAGCCACAGGCCTCGGGCTGCACAGGAATCTGGTTTGAGGCTCTATTTCAACTGATCATGACGCACTGTGGGCAGGAGAGGGTCACTAAGAGCAGGTTTAATGAACAGTAATGCAAGGGCCAGCGGGCTGCGTAACTGGTAAAACCAAACAGATCGTCACCACCGCTGAGCAAGCATAATGTTTACAGCCAAGCATTTAAAGTGTGCAGAGCGTCTGGGGAGAGCGATCATCCCATTCCAGTGACTGAACTGCACTGTGGTTATCACTGACACACAGCAGGGGCTCGCAAAGGGCTTGCGAGAAAGATCCACCAGCATCGGGCATTTAGATCCAGGCTTTAACAAAATGACTGTGCTCATTTTAAAATGTGCTTTATTATTATTCATTTAGTTGTGAATCAGTCACAAGTGTTTCTATCACAGCATTCAAATGAAAGGCAAAAAAAAAAAAAAAACAGCACAATCCAGTCGTTTCACATTTAAATATGCAAAAGCGACGGGTGAACTTTTAAAAGAATGTTTTAAACATCAGAGTTTTGTAAAAAAAAAAAAGCACAAGAAACCTCACGGTAACCTGGAAAAGATTTACAGCAAACTGTCAACCAACGCAGTCCAATCTATTCCATTCACGTCCTTTGTATTTGTAATGCAGGCAGAAACCTGCTCTCAAAAGCTCTGAAATGCAGGGATTGGCGTGGGCGGTGCAGGTCAGGTTACACACTCCTGTGTAGAGTATGCAGTGGTTGTGTTTTCTGTGCAAGTAAAGCTCACCATTTCAGAAGACATTATATGAACGTTCAGTGGAAGACAGTTGTGCTGCAGAAGAGAGCACAGTTTTAGTGTCGTTCTTGCGCACAGGATCGTTTGCCTGCTTTAGCTATGCAAGGAATGTGGACTACATTTATCTCATGTAGATAAAAACATGACAACAGCCACTGCAAATATCTGAAACATGTCCTTTTCCAAAGAAGACTAATCCAGAACAACGCAGTGGAATTGAAAATGGTCCCCAAGAAGAGAATTTAAAATAAGCAGTGACTGAAAGACCTCAGTGAAAGGGAGTGTGTTCAACTGCGTTTAGTTCTAAAGGGAATAACAAAACATCAGCGCGACCTGCATTCACAGTATGTGGGCAAAACCTTCTTATGCAAGGTTTTGTCAAGTCTAGGCAAGTGGATTACTAATCCAATCACAGGTTAACCTTCTGCCCAAAATGTACCTTAGCACAGGAAACCCCATGGAGCAGGGTTAGGGATAAAACGACTGGGCCCTCCCCCTCCCAGGAAGGGAATCACAAAAAACAGGAATTCAAAGCTGCAGTGTCCCACAGTCATGTTCAATATCCTAGGATCCTCCTGCCACCTTCTTCCAGAACTCAGTCTTCAGCGCACTTCATAAGGCAAGCAGAATTGATTTCAATTTTTTTTTTTTTTTTTTTAAACAGTTGGGGGGCACTAAAGCTTTAAGTTGCATCTTTGCAATGCTGAAAATCAAGGCGAGTTTGCCGAGGTGCTTGCCGGTTCTCCCTGCGCTCTGCCCTGCTCCACTGGCTGTGTCTGCGAGCGTTTCTGCAGCCTCTCCTGCAGCCCTGTGACAGCCAGCCTCATCTGGTCCTCGGCCCCCTGCAGAGTCTTCACCTGCGTGGAGTAGAAGATGTACAGCAGGGCTGTGAGCAGCAGGGTGGCGAAGGACAGCGCCCCCAGCAGGTAGAAGGAGGCGCGGGGGAAGGCGTGCTCCGTGCTGTGTGCCAGCCAGGGCACCAGCGCGATAGCCAGCTCCACCAGCAGCAGGGCCAGCCCCATCATCCCCATGCGGGCCACGGTGCCGCGCATCCTCTCAGCGTGGTGCAGACCCACCTTCACCTCCGTGCGAGCCTCATTCACAATATCCACCAGCCCAGGATCTGGCTCTGAGAGCGGGGAGAGAAGAGGCGTGACAGGGGGCTGCACTGACAAGCACAGCGTGTGTTTACAGAGCCCTGTGTCTTCAGAGCTGATCTGATCTATTTGCAAGATATAACAGAAAACTACCCAGCTCTGATTTGGTCTTTCAATCCATGAATATCATTCTAGATGACAAATTCCAATGTTGTTGTGAAGTAATGCAATTCTTTAAACACACACAGACTGCACCCCGTCTGAAGCGAGCGGAATGGAAGCGGTACCTGCAGAGCAGCGCTGGGGCCGGGGCCCGCCCCCCTCCTCACTCTGCAGCAGCAGCACGGCGCTCAGGGCCTCGTGGTCCGAGTATGGGAAGGGTTTCCCCGGCACAGAGCCCGTGGTGGTGGAGAGAGACTCACACTTCACAGAGACCCTCGACAAGCCCTGCTGGGACATACAAGATAGAAAACAACATGAGCACAGAGACAGAGTCCTACACACTGCAGCAGCCTGCTCTCTGCAAAGAGACAGAGACAGAGTCCTACACACTGCAGCAGCCTGCTCTCTGCACAGAGACAGAGTCCTACACACAGAGACAGAGTCCTACACACTGGAGCAGCCTGCTCTCTGCACAGAGACAGAGACAGAGTCCTACACACTGCAGCAGCCTGCTCTCTGCACAGAGACAGAGACAGAGTCCTACGCACTGGAGCAGCCTGCTCTCTGCAAAGAGACAGAGACAGAGTCCTACACACTGGAGCAGCCTGCTCTCTGCACAGAGACAGAGTCCTACACACTGGAGCAGCCTGCTCTCTGCAAAGAGACAGAGACAGAGTCCTACACACTGGAGCAGCCTGCTCTCTGCACAGAGACAGAGACAGAGTCCTACGCACTGGAGCAGCCTGCTCTCTGCACAGAGACAGAGACAGAGTCCTACGCACTGGAGCAGCCTGCTCTCTGCACAGAGACAGAGACAGAGTCCTACGCACTGGAGCAGCCTGCTCTCTGCACAGAGACAGAGACAGAGTCCTACGCACTGGAGCAGCCTGTAATAATTGCATGTGGAGCACATATTCCAAGAGCCTGCCTGGCATTCAGAAGCACACAAGCATGTACACACTTCCTGGCAGCAGAAGCACACAAGTAGTACAACTAGCCAGTGCATCGCAGCACAGCGACCGCGGACACTCCAGCAGCGCTGGGTATGAAACCCACCTTGAAGAGAATGTAGTCGATTCGTATTCCATTCTCGAAGGGCTCCAGCTCTTTCTTATTGATGAAAGGGTTCTCTGCGATGAGAGTGATGCCGTCCTCACAACCCTGTGCAAGACAGAAGCAGCACAGCGACTCTGTATGAAGCGGATCGATGAAGACCGGACCGTGAGCAGGAAACCTAGTCCTCGGATGTTTGCAGCGCTCACCTCAAACTTCTCTGCCTCAGCGTAGGAATCCCGAAGCCCCGTGTATGAGAGCAGGAGCCGGTTCCCGAGGTCTCGAGGATGCATGTTCAGATCTCCTCCCAGGATCACCAGGTCTGCACAGCCGGAGGTGTGCCTGCAGACAGAGAGGAACTCTCGTTCCACAGCCAGCACTACACAGGCAGCCACACAGTATAGCGGGGCAAAATACAAAATGCATTGCATTGGATAGGTTTCAAACACACAGCCATGCTCAGAGACAGGCTGTCCTTACCGAACAAAGTGCTGCAGCTCCCAGGCCTGCACCACTCTGTGTGGGAGATAGGAATCCTTCTCCCTGCAGTACTCCGCATGCAGCTAGAAGAGAAGCAGCAGTTCTGTGTTTGAGACACACCTCTTTCTACAGGAACGCTGCCGAATCCCCACCCAGGCGCAGCGAGAGCGAGGGAACGTGTTTCTACAGGAACGGTGCCGAATCCCCACGCAGGCGCAGCGAGAGCGAGGGAACGTGTTTCTACAGGAACGGTGCCGAATCCCCACGCAGGCGCAGCGAGAGCGAGAGCGAGAACGTGTTTCTACAGGAACGGTGCCGAATCCCCACGCAGGCGCAGCGAGAGCGAGGGAACGTGTTTCTACAGGAACGGTGCCGAATCCCCACGCAGGCGCAGCGAGAGCGAGGGAACGTGTTTCTACAGGAACGGTGCCGAATCCCCACGCAGGCGCGGCGAGAGCGAGGGAACGTGTTTCTACAGGAACGGTGCCGAATCCCCACGCAGGCGCAGCGAGAGCGAGGGAACGTGTTTCTACAGGAACGGTGCCGAATCCCCACGCAGGCGCGGCGAGAGCGAGGGAACGTGTTTCTACAGGAACGGTGCCGAATCCCCACGCAGGCGCGGCGAGAGCGAGGGAACGTGTTTCTACAGGAACGGTGCCGAATCCCCACGCAGGCGCAGCGAGAGCGAGGGAACGTGTTTCTATAGGAATGGTGCAATGCAAAGGGAATGGGTTGAAGAGGCTTGTGATAAGGTGTCGTTGAGGTTATTATTCTGTGTATGCACACTAACACACTTGAGGCTTTTAACAGTAGCTCTGCAATCCAGCACAATTCTGTGGTCCTGAGCAAAGCTGGATTGGACAGGTTTTACTGGCAGTAGTTGTAATGTCTGGGGATAGTTCTTTTCTATATAGAGAAGGTGAAATCCCTCCCAGCCCAACTGCTCTTATGAAAGCCCTCAGTCCCAAACGCTTCACTCACATGGGTGACGTACGCATGGACCGCGAGGCCACAGATATCCACGATGACCATTCCCACAGCCTTTCCTCCAAACCAGTCGCCATGGTGAGCCTGGGAAACACAACACAACTCACGAAACGAGAATAAGCTCTTGCACATGACTCACGCATGTGTTTATAACACACACACACACACACACACTGCTAAGCAACTCGAAGGAATCTTGTACAGCTCTTAATGCAGCCGCTTAAACCAGCCTTTATGTACAAAAAATATAAGTTTGAGGTTTTAAAAATGGGCAATTTGACCTGAAAAGACTGTAGTTCAAACAGTTTGGATTAAAGCACAGAGTTTTTGAATCTGTAACCCAAGAACATTTGACTCGCGGTACAATCTCCTTCTGATTTGACACTGAAGCGCCTTCATCTCCACTCTGCTATGCTGTCCTCGTCTCTGTTAATAACTCTGATAACGCACATTAGCAGCACTGTGCTGTCCTCGTCTCTCTTAATAACTCTGACAACGCACATTAGCAGCACTGTGCTGTCCTCGTCTCTGTTAATAACTCTGATAACGCACATTAGCAGCACTGTGCTGTCCTCGTCTCTCTTAATAACTCTGACAACGCACATTAGCAGCACTGCGCTGTCCTCGTCTCTGTTAATAACTCTGATAATGCACATTAGCAGCACTATGCTGTCCTCGTCTCTCTTAATAACTCTGATAATGCACATTAGCAGCACTGTGCTGTCCTCGTCTCTCAATAACTCTGATAACTCTGCACATTAGCAGCACTGTGCTGTCCTCGTCTCTCTTAATAACTCTGATCGCAGTGAATCTTTAAATCTGCTCCCCGTTTAACCCTGCTCTAAAGGAAGGCAGCTAGGGGTGCAAGCGTGCCACAGTTTGAAATGCGCGTCCCCTTCAAGTGACGAGACGCCGTGTCACAGCAGCACTCACCATGTACGGGTATCCATTGATAGAATAGCGGTAGAGGAACGTGTCGAGGATTTTATTTTTGGAAAACACAGCCAGGCCACTTCCGATCACCCCACTGAAAACAAACAGACAGAAAGAACGCGTTACACCTTCGACAGGAGCAGCAGCACCCACAGGGAGAGCCAGCTCGGGGTTCCCAACGCAGCTCTGAGCAGTAACTGGGTTTAACACACAGACAGTGCCACCTGGTGGAGAAGCGCACAATTACATTCCGCAGGGTTGATTCACAGCATTGTATTGTGCCACCTACATAATGTGCAGAACACAAGCAGCTGAGGAAACAATAATACTTCAGAGGGGTGGAGAGTAACATCTTCCTTACTGAAGCACGCACAGCTCCGCCAGACATCTTCCTTGAGGAATCTGGTCCTGTTACAGCAAGAGATTATACACAACTTTTTTTTTTCCTGACGCTGAATATCTTTGTCAGATCCTACAAAACATAGTTTGACTGTGGATTGACATTTACATGTAAAAGTGTGTGTGTGTGTCTACTGCCACCTAGTGGAATATCTTAAGAGGTTTGACGCCCTTCTCCACTGGCTAGGTTTCACTTCCTTTTGCCCTTTATTAAGACAAAGGCATAATGACTTCACATTACGTCTTCACTATTAAATATGCCGGCGCCCCCCTCGCGTTCACCTTCCCATTACTCTTCCACTTTGATCACAGCAAATGGCTGAAGCGCCTGCCTTGTGACGCATTACCTTTTGAAGTAGTGAGTGTAAGGGTGGCTGTGTGCGAGCGTCTTCTTCAGGAACAAATAATCCTTTTCACTCCACACCTGAGAACAAACAAAACACAGAAACGGGAGAGGCGTTCACCTGAGAACCCAAACCCTGTGTTACTGTATTTCAAGAAAACAAGATGGGCTTTCCAGTGCCGAGGGCCTTTAATGGGAAGCATAGAAAACACTGCGAGGAGATAGACAGAGAGAGAGATAGAGAGGACACATAGATACAGAGATAGAGAGATTAGACAGATAGAGAGGAGAGATAGATGGATAGACAGAAGACAGAAATACAGAGATAGACAGATTTGCCAATGTTACTGTTTATACATGCAATGAAAAGAAATACTATTAAAAATCAAATGCACATTTTAATATGTGCCTCATATAGAATATGTGAGCTCTACACAGTGAATGCAATACGTGTTATAGAAGTTGTACTGAATTATTTTGTTAGCTATTAAGTGGCTTCTCATTTCTGTACAGTAAAGGCAAGACAAAGCACAGAACTCATTGAAGGCAGGAGATCAGACATGTGACAGGACTACATTCTCACAGCCCCACCTCCTGCAGAAGCGCAAGGTCGTGCCCCTCCTCCTTCAATAACTGACCAATCATCTCATAGCGCTGGGAGCAGTGCTGGCTGAGGTAGCGGATCCCCCTGGAACAGAGAGCAGTGGGATCACAGCCAGGCGTGAAGCTGAAAGAAAAGTTACACAGCCAAGACGACCCACAAAGAGAGCCCTTGAGCAGCTCTCTCAGTTAGAGGGGCCGGGAATGAGGGGCGCGCTCTGGCTGCCAGGAGTGGCTTTCATGGAAGGGCTCTGGGATCACAATCGCCTAATTAACACTAACAAAACAGAGGAGACGAGAGAGAGGGAGAGAAGATGCAGCAGAAAGCTTCAATCAGCTGACTGAGAGGAAATGAAATCGCATCCGTCTCCTGACTCTGCGCTAGTGCTGAGCGGTGCACTTCTGCAAAGTGTGACAGGCTGGCTGTGTGGAAAGGGCAAACCGCAATGCCTTGCAGTTCCCTTTTGTTCCCGAGTCAGCTTTTCAAAACCCAAAAGCCTGAGTTTTAACTGAACTCCCAGTAAACTGCGCAGTGGGGCTCTGTTATTACTGACTCAGTGAGCACTAGGTGTTGCCACACACAGGCTTTAGGGGTAGAATGAGCAGCGTGTTACTTTGCACTGGTAGTAATAATGAGGCTGTCGCTGCTGGACTCCCACGATGCCCCTATGAAACATACAGGGAGAACACAGCCTTCTGATTGGGTAAAGATCACAGACAGTTATACAGTGCACCTCCTTCATTGGCTGGGACTTCCACAGAATCAGTCATTTCGAGGTTGGCTGTGTTGTGCTGTGCATCAATGGGAGCCTTTGTGACGGTGGATCCAGGATAACAGGGCACACGAAGCGTGCGAGGAGGCGAGAGTGAGCCCTCTGCTGTGTGTCTCATTAACAAACTACAGGACGCGTGCTTCGGTCTCTCCCTGACTTGATGAAGGTGCCGGTCAGTTAGGTGATGCTTCTGCTCCGAGTTGAGCAGCCACTGAATCAGCCAGTCTGCTTGCTGACTGGCTGGTGTTGCCACAATGTCAATGGAGACTTGCCCATGTTTGTTTTTCCAAGCTTGTATCATATATCGTTTTGTCATGTACTCTGGAATGCATTCATACACATTCAGCAAATACCAAGGCAATATTTTAGGTCCAGATATGTACATATATATTTACAGTATCACCCAAGGTGCAAAGAACAACTCTCACCAATTCTCACACAAAGCCATAAACCTGATACAGCCTGCAGGAGACCTCCGGACTTACCAGCAGTTGAGTGAGAACACTCGCAGTTTTACAGCAGGGGTGGTTGCCATGGCTACAGTGGAGTGTTAACGCCTTCAGCTCCACGCAGTTCTCCCTGCTGAAGTGAAATGAAGGATGTGTTTAATTGAGACAGTGCCCCTTTCATCTCTCCAACTGCCAAGTTACGTGGTCGCGCAGCTGGAAACACATCTGGTACAGAACCAGGCCGCTCTCAGTTACAGCACGAATCGTTTCTCTTGCACTGCCCTAAACTCTCCTAGGCTAACCAGCATGTTGAAAATCCAACAGGACCTGCAGAGCACCGACCAGGCGCAAATCAAAACTCCTGGAACACTTCCACCTGCACTTCTCGCTATCACAGCGCACTGCCGCTTCATCCAAAGGGATTTCCAACTTCAAATTAACTCCAATTAGGTTTCTTTTTTTGAGGTTGGTATAGGTTTGAGTTAGGTTTTTGTAGGTTTTCTATGAGGTTTGTAGGTTGTAGTTTTGAGGTTTTGAGGTGAGGGTTTTGTGAGGTTGTTTGTGGTTCCATCTCGTCGCGTTAGGTGGTTTTGTGTGGTTAAGGTTTTTTTTTCTTGGTGGAGGTTTGGTGGTTAGGTTGGTTTTTTTAATTTGCTGTTTTTTTTTTGGGGTGTGTCAGGGTAAATTTGGTTTTTTGTCTTATAGGTTGTTTAGGTCTTGTTGGTAGTTATGTTTCGTTTTACATTTTTTTGTATGGTTTGTTTTGAGGTTCTTGTCGGTTTGTTGTGTAGGGTGTTTTTCGTTGTTTTGTGTTTAGTGTTGGGAGGTAGGTTTAATTTTGTTATGGGGTTGCTGGGTTTTCTTTCTTTTGGAAGTGTTTATTGTTTGAGGTTTTTTAGGTCTTTTTTCGAGGTTCTTTTTTTTGGAGGTTTTCTTTTTGTTTTTGTTTGTTTTACATTTGAGGTTGTTAGGTTGTGGTTGGTTGTGAGGTTAGGTTTGAGGTTTTTTTGAGGTTTTTGTGGGAGGTGGTGGTCTTTCTCGGTATTTGGCAGGTTTTTTTGTTGTTTGTTTGTTGGATTTTTTTTCTTTGGTTTAGGTGTCTTTTGTTATTGAGGTTGGTTTTTTTTGGAGGTTGTCGTTGTTGTGTTGAGGTTTTTGGTTTTGAGGTGTTGTTTCTTGTTTTTTTTTGAGTTTTTTTGTTTTTGGTGTGTTTGGTTTGTATTTATTGGAGGTTTTTTTTTGGTATCAGGTTGTTGGTTTTCTTTTGTAGTGTTTGAGGGTTGTTATGGTTTTTTGGCTGAGGTTGTGAGGTTTAGGTAGGTTTTTGTGTGCTAGGTTCGGTAAGGCTTAGGTTAGGTGGGTGAGTTTTATTGAGGTTGTTGTTAACGGTTTTGTGTGGTTTTTTGTTTTGTATTTGAGGTTTTGTTTTGTTCAGGGTCCAACAAAAACCAAAACAACCAACCAAATTTGAGGTGTCTGCGTTTTTTCGTTGTTTTGAGTAGGTTTTTTTGTAAGGTGAGTTGGTTTTGTTGAGGTTTTTTTGTGTTAGGTTTGTTGATTTTTTTTGTTGAGGTTGTGTTTTTGAGGTTGGGTGTGTTTTGAGGTTTTGTGAGGGTTCTTTGTTTTTTTGTGGGAGGTTGTTTTATATGTTGTGTTGGTTTGGGTGTGAATTTCCCCCTTCCCCCTCCCCCCCCCCCCCCGAAAAACAGGGGGGGGGTCATTTTTAAACAACACTTTTCCCCCCCCAGGTAGGTTTTTTCGTTTTTTTTTTTCACAAAACACAAACAAAAAAACGGGGGCCTGGGGGGAAACAAAAAAAAAAAAAAAACCAACAAAAAAAATTCGGGGGTTTTGGGCGGTTTTTTATTTTTTTTTTTTTTTTTTTTTTTTTTAAAAAAAGGTTTTTGGGGGGGGTTCTTTTTCCCAAAAAAACCCCCTTTTTTTTTTTAGGGGCAAAGGGGGGGGTGGGGGGGGGGGGGAAAAAACCCCGGGTTTTTTTTTGTTTTTTTTTTGTTTTGTTTTGGTTTTGTTTTTTTGTTTGCACAGGTGGTGTTTGGGTCCAAAAAACAACAAAAACAACAAAAAAAAAAAAGTTTTGCAGGGGGTTTTTTCCGTAAAATTCGGTTTTTTGCCAAACTTGTTTTTTGTTTTGGTACTTTTTTTTTTGGTCTTTTTTAAGGTTTGGTTTAATTTTTTTTTTGAAGGTTTTTTAGGTTTAGGCTTTAGGTTGTAAGGTGTTGGTTTCCTTGGGTAGGTTTGTTCGAGGTTTGTAGGGAGGTAGGTTGGTTGTTTTGAGTGAGGTGTTGGTTGTTTTTGTTCCTGGTGACCACTTAGAGGTTGGGTTTCTTTGCGTTGTTGGAAGGTTTTTTTTTCTTTCGTCTGGTTTGTTTTTTGAGGTTGAGGTCTGAGGTTGGTTTGTTTTGAGGTTTGTTTTGTTTTTCTGGTTTGAGGTTTGAGGTCTAGGTTTATTGAGGTTTTTTGTCGTTTGTTGATTTTCTTGTCTTTCGTGTTGTTTTTAGGTTATTGAGGTTCTGGTGTTGGTGGTTTGTGTTTTGTATTGTTTTTGTCCAGGTTTGTTTAGTTTTGAGGTGGTGGTTTTGTTACTGTCTTTTTTTTTTAGGTTTTTAGGTTTAGGTTTTTAGGTTGTTATCACGGGGGAACCCTTTAGGTTTTTTTTCCATATAAAAGTTCATTGAACCCCCGAAACAAGGGGGGGGAATTCACTGTTTTTAAAAAAACGGGAACTCCGTGGAAATTTTTTAAAAACCCCTTACAATCCTAAAAAGAACCCCCACCCCGGGGGGAAAGTTTTAACTCCCAAAGGTGAGGGGGGGGGGGGGGGGGGGAAGGAAACAAACTCCAAGGTTTAGGTCACGTCGTTGTTTTTGAGGTTGTGTGTTTTTGTACGTTTTGTGGGAGGTTTTCTTTTGGAGGTTGGCTTTTTGGTTGTGGTGCCACGGCTCCCCCGCCCCTCCCCCCTCGTTAGGTGTTTCCCCTTTTCGGTCCCCCCGCCGCTGTGTTCTAGGTGTACACCCTTTTTTTAGGTTAGGTTTTAGGTGGTCTGAGGTATAAGGTTTTGTGTTATTGAGTTGTTGTTGTTGGTGTTTTTTTGGAGGTTTTGAGGTTTATGTTTTAGTTTTTTGCTGTAAATGCTATTTGAAAGTACTGCATTTTCATTAGTGCAAGTCACGCTTCCCAGAGTGAAGCTGGCACGGCTTGCTGTGACGTCTCAGATGAGTGCACGGAATATGCGTCCGGTGAGCTGGGACTGCAAACTCCCCGGGACAAGCGGACACCACGACCGCAGCGCTAGATCGGCGATGTGTCCCTTTCCCAGGGGAGCCACTTGATACCCTGCTGCAGATAGCGCGGTCTTTATGAGAACATCCCGTAGCACACGACGCGGCCGGTATAATAATTCAGCATGCACCGCTACTCCAGCCTTGCATAACTTACCAACATGCATTTAAAATGCGGATTGAATTACAAATTCTAATACCCGAGCCGTGACAGCGAAGCAACATACTTCCCAGTCCAGCCTTATTATTATAAACCGAACCCATTATATACATTATGAATACAATTACGCTTTTTTTTAAATTTTATTTTCATTATCAACTTTTGCTGTAAACGGTACCTTTTTTTTTGTTCACCGAATCTGGCGCTGCACCGCTGGTTAGTCCGCTGTCGGGTGGCGAGTCTCCGTGGCCAGTTTAATTAAATCCCCTTGGTCATCTGTAAACTGGCCTCCACACTAGAAACCGAACCATGCCATCTATCCTGCAGTCTGTGAAGTGTAGAAGTGAACCCAAACCAGAGCGCTCGGCATTACCAGCACCGCACCGCCTCTTCGACCAGCACCCATCAACTGCGAGATTGCTTATAACGCAATAAAAAAAGACCGCAAGCGCGTCGCAAAGCATGTTGGGTGATGTAGTCTTTAGTAATTTTAACGCTCTGGTGCCCCTTGTCACGCCGGACACGTCTTTTACGTGAGATTCATGGTCCCTGGCCACACATCCACACTAAAATAAAACTATTTTTACACGTGGGGGCAACACCGTCTCTATCCCTCGAGGCTGCTTCGAAAACAACCGGACAACCCGCCCCGCCCGGCTAGACACGGATTAACTGTGCTAGACCCGTAACACAATGCTCGAGGCTCCGTTTCCAGCAGGACCGTCCAGGCGGTAGTGTGTAAAAAGCGCATGCGTGCCAGAGGCCCATCGGTTAATAGAGGGTATCCTATCCAACCGGATCCGATAAGGCAGGCTCTGCTGCACAGCGTTCAGGGACAGGGAGCGCCCAACAGAGAGACAATCAATTGCACGTTCCCATCAGAGAGTTTAGACCTGTAGGCAATGATAGAGTTCTGATAAAAGGGGGAGTGGGGTACAGGCAGGGTTTCAAGGAGAAATCTAAAACACAGGACAGCAGCCAGGCTCAGTCCCACCCCCGCACTGTTCCTGTCTGTTGATTTGGTGAGGTGACCCAGGCTGCAGCTGGGGTGGATGGTGTCCCGGTTGGTTTGGTTGATTCTCTGCTGGACAGGCTCTAGTCTAGGAGTCTGTTTCAAACAAAGAGCCTAGGCTTTCCAGTTGCTTGCACCCATTACAGAAAAGATTTGTCAGTTGGATATATGATGGGCAACAATCACGCTTAGCGAGGTCTGCGCAGATCTGCAAGAATCTGCATGACTAGCACCCCGCCCCTGCAGTCTGCTGATGTGTGTGCTGTTGTCTGTTCAGCCCCTCGCTGTCCACTAAGAATCCCGTGCATGCACATCTAGCAGCATCACACGTGCTGCTGGAGCCCGGTGGCAGTCACTCTTTGAAGAGCACGCTGCAGGCGCCCCATGTCAGACAGCAGGTGGGATTTCCTCCAGGTTACACGACTTCTGATACAAAGTGTTGAAAGTGTGGCAGCAACTCACACCCTAAGTGAACTGGGAAAAAGAGAGAGACCCGATCAACAGATATATTTACTGTGTCCGAGAACAACAACGGTTCTGTAGGCACCATGCTTTTTTTATTGGAAGGTTATACACAATACACTGATTATATGATCCAACCCCTCACGCTCCAGGCAACATAGTATACAAGAATGCAACACATTAGTAGGAACCAAGGACAGACTGCACCACCACATAACCCCCCCCCCTCCCCTCCGTCAGTGTAACAATACACATTCTAAACATCGCTCACTACCACCTCACTCACACACTCACACACACACACACACACCTTGCTCAGGGGCATGCCTGTTTGAAAAGCTTAGAGAAAACCAGCCAGGCATCGCTGGGGATCAGTGAAACCTGTTTCACAGACACTGGCCATCCTCCATCTGGGGCTGCTTGTAGTGTATTCCAGCATCACGCCCTCTACTGGACCCTCCAGGCAGTACATTCACAAGTGTGAGCGCAGCTGTTCTGTTTACTTGTTTATGGTTACAAGCTGCTGAAACCGAAGACCACCCCTCCCCTGCCCTATTGTTTCCTGTCATGGAGCAGCACAGAGCTGATGGTGTTTATAGAGAGGAAGGTATAAACGGCGAGTTGACTCAGGAGTAGTTCTGAGCTGTCGTTTTTATTTGCTACTTGACAGCACAGCGAGCTGGGAAAGAGGGGCCGTCACAGAGTCGAGCTGCAGCCCGGGAGACTGCGCTTGTATCCAGGTAAAAACAGCACCCCCTAGTGACCAGGGCTACTGTAGTAGGAAGTGCTATACAGTACAATAAACTCAGTTTGGCAATATCTTTCTTAAACCAAGATACACATTTGACAAACCTGCTTCAACTGTGTTTATGCAAGATATAAAAGTGATGCTGAATGAAGTTTCAGCAAGTATCTATCCCTACCTGCTTTTGTGTTTGTTTGAAAAGAATTAATAATACAGAGTGGCACAAAAGCAATCCAGACATTTACCCAAAAGCACTCGGAGAATTTAACCACGTTCACAATCAGTTTTCAAAATCTCTAAATGTTGGTTAAAAAAAAAAAAGGAACTAAAAAAGTTAGCATTTTATCCTTACTAGAATATATTTAAACATAATCATCCAAATAATTCAGGTATTTACCCCCTCACCAAAAATCCCCAACAGTCAGATGACGCTTCTTTGGCGCTCACACCCCCCTCGTGGCAGATCTACGACACACAACAGGATCTGTGCTGCTCGGACTTACAGCTCTGATATCACGGCACAGAAAACATACACAGAGTCCCCCAGACTTCCCATGTTACACATCCCCTCCCTTCACTCCGCAGCCTCTCCTAAAGCAACCGTTCTCTTTGGGTAAAGACAGTTTGTTTAACACGTTTCAGCTGCACTGGTTATAAAAGGCACTGTACCCTCTTTCAAGATGTGGTAGGAATTTTTTTTCACAAAATGTTCAAAAAGCAAGCAGAAGATGATGCCATTTTAAAAAGACAGCTCCTGTAGTTAAATGTTTTAGACTAAAAAAAAAAAAAAAAAAATATCATACAAAATTAAATCCAAAACCTCAAAGTTGAGTTTAGAGATTAAAAGGTCACAGTTCTAGATTCGAGAGCCCCACTTCCTGGTATGTAGCTACTCTAGTGTTCTTTGTGGGGGTTCCACATGCGTTCTGAAACACTGTGCAGAGAAGCAAGCCGGTGAAAGAAAGAGGATTTCGTAATACACTGACCAACGGGGTGCAGGACTAACTGACCTGGGTGCCTGACAGTCACTGTGTCGACAATGTGGCACAAACATACACTGGAAACTTCACATTAGATATTTGAAAAGAAAACAAAACACAAAACAGAAATACATTAGTAAAGACCAGTGTGCTGTGTCTCTTTTTCAGTGCCAAGGGCATTCCACTAGAGGTCAGTACAGCCTAGGGAAATGAAGAAGGGGCGCGAGACATGGGCTAGCCCACTGCAGAGCCCCGTTTAGTCAGCGATATCCCTTCGTTTGCATCACAAATGTCTTTTCCACTTGATACAGAACCATTCAAGCAGGCTCTGTGCGCCTGTGCTCAAGACCAGAATCCTTTTGGGTTTCTCATGCTTAAAACAGACCCATCTGCACATCGTCCCAGTGCTGTCAGCACAGCTGGTTTTCTTTTTACTGAAATGTTTGCAGGAGGAGTGCGTTATCTGTATGTATATGAAATGAAAGATCTCCACAGCCAAAGCATATGGAGCCCCTGGTGAAGACAGAGCTGGGGCAGACGGGCAGAGACGCCCCATGTCAATATTTTAAAAGAAAGCCTAATTAAGGCTACCAGCATTCTTCAATATAAAAGCTAATGCAAAGGTTTACTTCTAGTAAACCTCATGGGACATCACCGAGTTTCAATTTCAAACTGAAGGGAAAAGCAAGTCAGATTTGTATCTGCCCCTGTGTGGTCCTTCACCTGACTCTTTAAAAGAAAGCTGTCTTCTCATTTTGCCTGATTGGAGAGGTACGGCTGCTGCAGATAAACCAGAGCTTTGAGTCACTTTTCTCTTTGTCTTTTCTCACACATTATTCCTCTGTACCTTCTTATTTTCCCTCAACACAGAAACTAATATTAACATCATCCCTGAAAAAAAAATATTTTTAAGGAACATTACTGATGCAACTGGTTTAAATACAAAAAAAGAAAAAAAAAAGATTTGCCCTTATACAAAACAGTGCATAGTTCTTTTTTTTTTTTAAACTTCATACATTTCCTATTTTACAAAACTGATACTGAAGTACAAAATACCCACTGTGCTATAAAATAGTTTTTTTGTTTTGGTTTTACAAATCTTTTTTTTTTAGGCAGCGTGGTGGCCAGCTCCGCCGCAGGACCCCTAGTCCTTGACGAGCCTGTAGACGTGGTACTGCGCCCCGTGTTCGCTCGTGGACACCTCGAACACGAAGGCTATACACAGCAGGGTCTCCTGACTGTCCCTGTTTGTAACGACCTGGGGGAGGAGGAGAGGAAAGCACAGCATCACTCGCACTGAAACACCACCCAAACAGCAGCTTGGCTATTTCATTCAACATTAAAACCATCTCTCTCTGCCGCAAGCCGTTCGGACTGCAGACAGCTGGGTAGCGGTGTAAATCTATTCATTCCTCTTTCACACTCGCTCGGCCAATCAGATATGTCTTTAATCCAAGTACAACTCAAGCACGCTCTCCAAGTACATCTGGTACCCCGAGTGTAACCATTAACTGCTTCCCCCCTGCAACAAAGAAATCCATGTTCAATACCATGAAGAAGAACATGGGGACAGGCTAACGGTTACACTCTGCTGTAGCTGCTGTACTTGGAGTGAAGGCGTGAGATATGCTGAGGCCACAGAGTTTTCACTGGAATAAGAATCCATGCAACAGGAACACATGAATCAGAAAGCAAGGCTAACGTCTGATTCATGTCACAGCAGCACCAGGCTGGTGTTGAAATGAGAGCAGCATTTCCAAAGGCTTACCTGTAAAATGGTGAAGTTCTCCAGCACGCTGTTCATCATGTACTTCTCGGGGAGGTGCTTCAGCTTGTGGATGAAGTTGATCATGTATTCACACATGGGAGAGCGGTGGATTCTGTACACAAAGCGTCCTCCTTCCATTCGAGCATACTCTGTCTGCGAGGGGAGGGGAAACGCACACAGGTCAGCAGGGCACAGTCGTCTGCGCAATCTCACAGTCTGCTCTGATACAGCATATTAACTGGAGAAGCTTTACAGTTGAAGCTCACAGCCTTGCTGGCGTACGCAAATAAAAGCTCTTCTGCTCCAGCCATGCTGACTCGCTGGCATGTCTGGAACACACACACACACACAGAGGCAGCCTCAGGGTGGTTGATACTGGGGGGGAGCAGTGCCAGGAGCCTCACCTCCACCTTCTCCACGACCTGCTTGCCGAAGGAGCACACTTTGGTGGAGACGGTGATGGTCATGTTGTCGGCGCTGCTGTACTGACTGCTGACCCCGTAGAAGGATCCGGGCCCATCCTGCATGCTGCTGTTCAAATCCGCCTGCAAAGAGCGAGCGGAACCGTCAGACACAGCATAGTATACAGAGTCCAGAGCCCAGAGCACACAGCACTGGACTGAAATGCAGCACGCAGCACACAGCCCAGAGTACAATGCACACTCTGAACTCACCCAGAACTTGACAAGGAAGAAAGCGTTCTGCGGGCCCTTCTCGTATAGCTCCTTGAGACCCCCCTTCTTCTCTGGGAACTTGTCGTAGATCTGCCGGATGTCCACGGCCTCCAGCAGCGGGTCACTGTAGGATGTGTTCGTCTGGCCGATGTGCACAAACAGGTGCTTACTGTACTGTAGTGCAGGACAGAACACAGAGCTGGGGTCAGGTTACTGCTGCAACAAATCCCACTGCCCTGCCTGTACCAAACCTCTCTGATAGAACGATCAGCGTGCGAGACACCAGACCGCTGTGAAAGCACTCCTGAGACAAAGCTGTCAATTAGGCCAAAACGTGGTGAAATCAGACCTGCTGGGTTCTAACTACTGACAAGCCCCTAAATGCTGTTCCGGAACTGTTAATACACCAGCTCTGGTACTGAAAAGCCAGCAATTCATTTGATCACAGCTGCTGTTCATTTGTATACTTTGTGATTTCTTTCAGAAGCCGGTGCCAGAGCCCCAGTCTCATCCTGGCTTTTCAGTCCTCACACTTTGCCTGCTGCCTCCCTCAACCTAGTTAATGTCTTGCGAGTTCGTTCTTTCTTTCTTTGGAGCCCCGTGGCAGTACCCGTGTGTGCGGACTGAGGGACTGCCGGCCCCTATCCTTAGATCTCAGAGTGTGTTTCGGTGGGGGGGGGGAGAGTTGGTTTAGGTACCGTGTCGGGGTCTCGCTGCACCTCCATGAAGGCCGAGTACTCCAGCATACGTAGTTTCGTGGAGGCGATGGTGCGGTCCTGCCACACTGGGACTGCCGTGGCTGCGGGGGGCAGGGGTGTAGCCATGGGCTCGTAACCTACTGAAAGAGAGGAGACTTCAAAAAGAAATACCAGCTGCGCCCTGCAAACCACAGCAAACAGGGTCACCCACAACAGCAGGTCTACTCCGGACTCTGCAAACATTAGAGGCTGGTACGCACCAGATATAGGAGGGGGGACTGGGCCCTGAAGGGAGTAGCCTGGCTGTGCAAACGGTTTGATGCTGAAAGAAAGAGAGAACACGGTTTTAATAAACTGCTGAAAGACTGCAGATCGCTGGGTAGCCCTGCGACTGTACTGTCCATTCGACTGATGAGCATTGAAATATTTGCCAAAAGCAGAGAGACGCAGACAGAAAGCAGCCTCGGTTCTTTTATTACGAGGAAGGAGGGTTCTTTCTACAGTTCATGTAAGGTGCATCCTTCATTCTCTCCAGAACGGTGGTAAATGTTTTAGAAGTGGAATGGTCATGCTCAGTGAGTTGGTAAGCTCAAACAGCATTGACTGCACTATCGGTAAACCATTGCACCGTGCTTCCTCCTGTTAGCAGCAGTTACTCGCGTCCTTCCAAGCGCTTTAAACCCAAACAGAAAGACAGCAGATGTGTGTACTCACTCCTGAGAAGGGCCGGGCTGGCCTGGGATTGGCCCCGTCCAAAACTGCTGGGGAAAAAAAAAAAGAACATTGTTCAATAAAACCGCTCGCCCCGACCGGGTCTTATTTAACTGAGCCACCCCCTCGTTCCCTCTTCACAGGGCTCCTCCTTTCTGTTAACCACGTGCCTCCTCTTGTAGCTATCCCATCGTTTACAGCTGGTCCCTTCACTTTAACGTGTCCGTTTTTTGCACATGTGAGGTTTTAGTTTTGACAGACAGTAATGAATGCATGGGGTTCAGTTGTAATGCAGTCAAGCTTGGCTGCTGTGCACTATAGCAGTAATGCTGTATGGGTTACCAGCTTCATCAAAAAAGAGAGAGAAGAGAGAGGCATGGAATCTCTCTTTTCAACAGGCTAGCTAAACATTCTTCTCGTCGGTAACTGCTGCCAGCTTTCCAGCTCAACGTTAGGTAAAGTGTACTGAGGGTTACTGCAGTTAGCTAAGGAGTGAATACAGACAGTGACATACTAAGAGAACACATGGATAAGATCACATTCCAGCATCACCTGTGAAGCAGACTTAAAATCAAGCCACGTAACTTCCGGCTTTTTCATTGTGACTTGTAATGAAAACTCGCATCTACTGGACAGAAAACACTAAACAAAAGACACAATTGGCCCAAATGTATTTCATTATCCACCAAAACCAGCCAATCAATAATTTGCACCAACGAAAGCAGCCAATCCTGTACCTGCAACTGTCAAGTCAGCCAATCACAGCCTGTCGGCTCGACTGGAGCGCAGCCTCTTTCAACAACAACAAAGCGAGACACGCACAGTTCAGTAACATTGCTTCATTCAGATATCTGACTCTGTCCAGATAAACCACAAGCTACTCTGACAAGTACAAGGTTACCTGTTTAATAAACTGTTTTTTCCTTCTAATTATGTATGTGATCCCTTTGAATATTTTCCGAAACCTTTTCTCAGAGGAAGGGTGCTCGACGAATCATTACAGGTTCAAGGTAGATGTAGGTTTTAAAGTAATGAGAAAACGTGTTTTGTAAGAGCGATCGTGCCCTCTCGAGGAAGGCTCTGCCTTCAGAGGTTAATCAGATGCTCTGTTATAGCAGAGCAACATTTATTAAATGGCATGCCTTTTATTGGCTCCCAAATAAATATGGAGCTGTACACTTTTAAAGGGGAGTTTCCAATTCTCTATACACATTGTATGCCATGTCAAGAGGATAGGGGGTTCTTAGTTATTGTGATTTGACTGCTTTTCCACTGATGAAATCTGGCTTTTCTTGCTTTGAGTGAAAGCGTCACCCAGAAAACTGGTTCCCAGGCCACTCAAACTTCAAATCAGGACTGAAATGAACAGAAACATGGCATTCGTACTGGGACCCAGAAACACGTCCCTCCCTCCCTCCCCTCTGCAGACCTCGGAGGCCGGAGTCTCTGCCCCGTGCTGCCCTGAGCTCTGCCCGAACGGAGATGTGCTCACCCTGGCCGGCGGAGGGTAGGGGGGCTGGGGTAGAGGGGGGAGCCCCAGTTTGTTCTGCATCACGCTCGCAGACACGATCTGTGCCGACGACATAGCAGCCATGTTCTGCAGGGCCTTGTCTTTCGAAGCCTGATCCTTTAAACAGAGAAAAGGGAAGACATTTCAAGATTGAGATTTCAAGAGCACAGACGTTCAAGAAAGAGAAACAAACACACAGGCTTACCAAATGATATTCAGACTAGCGGCCACCTGCTCGTGCAAGCGCTGGGAACCTGCGACAGGGGGCTGCTTTAAAGACCCAAACAGAGTGATAGAGTCGCTCTTTAATTCAAAATGAAAGCTCTGCCCCAGGGTGATATTGGTACACTTGTAGCACACACAGCTAGAGCTGTAGACGTGGGGTCTGCATTTCGTTTGTTAAGCCTGATTGCTGCTTCCCTCTAACCCTTCTCTGTTGCTTTTTGTCCCCCCCCCCCCAGCGTTATCTAACAGCTGTTTTATTTCTCAGTGTGACCCGGCACTTTCCATTCCAAGGTGAGTTCACCACAGCGCTCTGTGCTCAGAGCCTCTGTAATTGAGACCTACTTTCACACAAACAGAGGCTAGCAAGACCCAGCGGGGAATGACGGTCCAGAGGCGGTAATCACAGCAGGAAGAAATTAAACTGCCGGCAAGCTTTTCTTTAAAAGAACACTCCAGAGCTTACAGGGCCCAAGAAAGCCTTCTGGTATCAATTCTACCGTGTCTAGTGATTATCTAGTGTTAATTTCACTGAATGAATGAATACTCCACTGCAACGACAGGCAAAGATCTACTGGTTGTCTAGATAGCTTCAAATTACATTTTTATATTTTTACACCATTGCCAAACTGTTGCATCTGTGTTAGGTGAAACTAGCAGCTAGAAATAGATCAAAAACGAATATACACAAACTGAGACACACACTCTGAGACAGACAGACACACACACACACACACACACTCACACACACACACACACACACACACACACACACACACTCTGAGACACACAGACACACACACACACACACACACACACACACTGAGACACACACACACACACCACACCACACACACACACACACACACACTGAGACACACACACACACACACACACACACACACACACACACACACACACACACACTCTGAGACACACAGACACACACACACTCTGAGACACACAGACACACACACACACACACACACACACACACACTTGAGTAACTGCAATAAAAACCACTAAGAATTGAACTTCATAAAAATGTCAGCTGGCAAAACTATAAAAAGGTAATTTGAAGATTTTTAAAAGCTTGCAGGAAATGACCTGGCAGACCTCAACAGAGCCACTGCTCCAAACTATAACAAAAGAAAAGGCTCTTTAGTATATTAGTTGCATTTAAAACTGCGTATACCCAGAGCGTACAACCTCTGGTGAAAGACAGCGATACGACTCAGCTGTGTGTATATCCTGGAGTGTTCTTTCAAAAGGGAGGCGGCGCAGAGACGGAATTGAAGTCAGAACAGGAGAGCAAGAGACGGTTTCTGGGATGAACTCAGAGCAAGAAAAGCCAGACCAAGTAAACCTGCAGTTCTTGAAAGCGACACACAGACAAGAAAGAAGAGAAAACAGAGACAGGAAACGGGAGCTTTTATCTGAAGATGGAAACAGACAGTGCAGATGTGCTGAAGCGTTCACATTTTGTTTGGGTATCTGGTGGGTAGCAAATTGTAACACCAGCTCCCAAACCAGCCTGTGCCAGCTGCTTGCAAGAGCATTTCACTGGAAGGAGCTGCACTTCATCGAGTGCCCAGCAGATGGAGAGAGTTTGCTTTTGATAACGTAGCAGTGCAGCAAACGACCAAAATCGTTCTAAAAGAGAGCTGCATTTCACAGTATAGTTTTATATAGTAATGGAATACAACATGGAATTGTGTAATCAAGCGATCCCTGGCAACAAGCAGTCGCTGTGTCTCCAATGAATCATGTGACCACTGGATTCTAGTACAAGGCTGAAAACATTTCCTTGCAGGAACTTTACTATATTACATTACATGAAATTACTTTAAAAAAAAAAAAACATTTTTGAATGCTGCATACCTCCAGAATTTGGTATATATACACTAACACCACCTACTGGACACTTAATGCATAACAGCTAGTTGAGAATGGATTGAAAAGCCCCTGTAGCAAGTGCTAGCTGCCTCGGATATGTTTGTTTAGGCAGATTAGCTGTAAATGGGGTGAGCTGTGCTGTGGGTAGATCTTCAGTACCAGCAGTGAAGGCAGGAGCCAGGAGAAGCAATCGCTTGTTTTGTGTTGCGGAGAGCGGCAGAGACGCAGCAGACAGGACGGCACGGCAAGCATCTGCAGCAAGGCTTGCATGTGGGCTTCGATTCCTAAAGCGTTGGCCACCCTTTGATTTCTCTGCGATTTTCTTGTGAAACCCAAATTCTACAGACATTTCTGGCCAGACAGAAGTAAACTAAAGAAATGATTCGCCCGTTTTGTTTTAACTCCCTTATACTGCAAAATACTTACGAGGATAGATGCCATAGGGCTTTCTGCGGCTTTACAGCACACTGGCAGTAACACATTTCCAGAATACAGCAATCTGATGCTTGCCTGCAGCTATTTCTCTGAATCTAGAGCCCAACGTATAGAACTAAGACAAAAAATGGATTCAGCTGTGAATCTACCACAGCAACGCCATTCTGCTGCATACGAAACACACTGACAAAGCTGCCTTGCTCATTAAAACAAACACATTTCTTCAGTATCTTACAATATCTTCCTATCGGCTGGTGATATCAAAGGGGACCGCAGGCAGCAAAGCCACTCTCAGGTTCAATTCAGTCTTCAGAATGCATCAAACACAATCAAATATTAAAAACACCCAACCCAAAGCACCACATGTGCAGTTGTGAACGGATCATTGTGGTGTTTGATCGCTGAACATCAGCAACGCTTTTCTATGCTGTGCTTACCAGCTGTACTGTGGGGCCTATTCCATACCCTGAAACTATACTGCCTGTTATACTATGATGAACACTTCTATGAAATGTCAAATCAAAAAATATGAAAATGGGCAAGAAAGAGAAAAACTGGAGGCTGAGCACATTTCTAAGAGGAATGAAAAAACCCACCAGTCTGTGCGTCGAGCCCCTGCTCTGTGAAAGGAGCTGAAGCAAAGAGCCCTGGCAAACCCAACCAACACGCCACTGCAAGAGCAGCACAGTTTAAAAAGAGAGACCCCAGAAAGACGGGCGGGCAAGACCACAGAGAAAACCACTGAAGCATCCTGCTGGTGACCCACAGCCTCAAACACAGCGGGCCGATCGGCACCCTGCTTTTCAAACGAAGGTCGCAAATCTCACAGAAGAATTCAGGGACCCTGAGCTTGCGCGCGCTGCCCTTCCCCACACCAGGATCACATTCAGGGGGTTTGAAAAGAAGCACGCACCAGGAGGTTTCACTTTAAAAAACACAGTACATGGAAGCAACCGTTTCAGGCGTTTCTGTGAATTTTCACTGCGTCTTCCCCGCCTGTCCTTTCTGGGGTCGCTCAACAGCGTTATCAACGTGTGACGACTGTCCTGCTGCACTCTGGGTGCCCCGACTGCTCTGGGAGGCCGATCAAACGCGGTGGGATTACTGGAGCCTCACTGCGGACCCCCCAGCAATGCTGCATCCCGAGGGCAACGGCTGAATGGAGCGGTGTCTTCCGGCACCTTGTGGAGTCTATGCCGTGTTGTGTCAAGGCTGTGATCTGGGCAAACGGTGGCTTACTTAGTATTAAACGACCGGGAGACAGTCCTTGAGCCTCGCCGTCGCTGACCTGTCCTGTTTGAGCACGTATCACAGGTGATCAAGTCCTGTTCCTTAAACAGACGCGCCTGAAATGGTTCATACTGCTTCCAAATAGCAGGCTTTAAAAATCACATTGCTTTCAACCCTTAGAATGTGAGACACAGCGAAGGGCAATGCAGCAAACACAAGAACGTCTCCCTTTTCAGTCTGGATCTTCCAAGTACGAGAACAACTGGGTTCTGATCTACAAACACAACCCCAGTCCCAGCAGCAGTGGACCCAGGAGAGCAGGATTACACATCGCTGTTAGTTTCACTGTAGAGTGAGAAGCTATAGAAGACGGGTTTCCGCACAAGAGGCTGTGAATGTTGCCATGCTAATGCAGGTCATCTGCTTCATGAGCTTTGAGATACAGCTGAGCAAGCAATGCATTCTGTAAGAGAGGCGAATATTTACTTACCAAGTTCATTGCCTAAATCAAGGAAAGAAGACATCATTAGTGTATTCAGAATGGAATAAAAAAGAAAGTCAGCCGAAATCTAGAATATCACTTCAGGATTTCTGCCTCTTCCAGGAACGAGAGCCCAATTGCACTATTATTTTACAGCTTTTGTTCTCCTAGAACCGCTGCGTGTTTGTCTGCATTTTGGAAATTCAATTTAAAATTTAAAAACACAAAAAGCAGATGTAAGCTCTGACACTCTTCAAGCAAGCACGACGCTCCTATGCTAATTGCTATACAGTTTGCTTCCTGTTGGCACAGTGGCAAACAAACCGCTCTGAGGGTTCAGGGCTCGGACAGTCTTTTGAAACGTTAACATTGATTTTGTTTTTGTAGAAAAACAAAAGGATAAAACATTAAAAAGTACTTCCATCTGACTAGCTTGCATGCAGCTGGAACATGTCTGAAAAGACACCAGCTTTATCAAATGATACAAACAAAACACCTTAATATGGAAATATTAAAAAGGTAGAGAGCTTCAAATGCCGTTGTTGTACTGGTCCCTTTTCCTTACATTTGTTTCTGAGCAGGAATCACAGGGAATGACCTAAACAACTAGGCTCTGTTACACCCAGGCTCTGTTAACTGCTAATCAGACTGCATCAACCACAGAGGTGAAGGGCGAAGCTGTGTTGCACAGAGACCACACGTAGCAATGGATGGGAAAGGCAATGTTTGTTCAGGATCCCCCTGGCTGTGTGCGCTCCCCTGTAGGCACGGTTACAACCTCAACAGAACACGGACCGACCGAATGCATGCCTTATACAAAGGTAAGGGAAAAGTTCAATCAATCAATCAATCGATCGATCAAGTGCATTTGATGCTCTATACCTGTTAGAACCACAGTAACGCTACACACTGCGCCGGACGTCCCATTAAGAATGCGTATGGTCAGTCTCAATTAGTCCCATTTCATTATCCCCACCCTTAGGAACCCAGTCTGACACCCAGGCACAAAACTGGTGACTGAAGTTCTGCTATGTGAGAAGGGGGGGGGGGGGCTACTTCACGCTCACTAAGGGCAATGCCAGTACCCCAGACGCTTCAAACAGTTTAATATTCCAGGAAGTGTACCTGGTGAACCCATGCTGGAAATGACCTATAAAACACAATCAAAGGGGTAAAGTCAAGGCTTCTCTAAGCTACCGTGCAGGCTTCACTCACAGCACCCTCTGCTACAGGGACTGGCACGGGCTGGTTTAGGGCACAGAGGCAGGAAGGTAGTGAAGGGGCATCGACTGATATAAAGACATCAGGGCTGATCTGACCTCATCGTCACCTGAACACAAGCGAATCAAAACACTGAAAATAAACCACAACATCTGAGCAATTCATGAAGGTTTTTACAGAAGAGGTGGGGTTTTTTTGGTGCTAGATTACAAAGCAGCGCGTTGGTGACTTGGCCTCAAAATCAATGCCACTGATTGCATAGCGATCAACACGGCAAGCAAGCCAATGCAAAACAAACAGCAGCTGCCACGCCTAATCCCATTGCTCTCCTGACACAAAGCAGCTGTGTGCTTGGCAATGACCGCCCTCTTCCTCAGCACTTGTTGAAGGATGGAGAGGATTAGGAATAATTATCCCGGACACGTCTTTATTCATGAGAAAAACATGTTTTGTATTTTTCCAGGTCGTGCAAAAATTACCTCAAACGCAAATGCTCTACAGCTGAATCTGGCCCCCCCCCATCAAACTAGATGCAAGCATGTCACAATCTGATGGGTGAAAACTTAAAATGGATGGCCTGACAGACAGACTACAGGCAGCTTTTCATGAAACCAAACAACTGGTGCAACTAGACCCTTCATTCCAGCCCTGTGCTTGTGAATCACACTGCGCTGGCACACTAGACCCTTCATTCCAGCCCTGTGCTTGTGAATCACACTGCGCTGGCACACTAGACCCTTCATTCCAGCCCTGTGCTTGTGAATCACACTGCGCTGGCACACTAGACCCTTCATTCCAGCCCTGTGCTTGTGAATCACACTGCGCTGGCACACTAGACCCTTCATTCCAGCCCTGTGCTTGTGAATCACACTGCGCTGGCACACTAGACCCTTCATTCCAGCCCTGTGCTTGTGAATCACACTGCGCTGGCACACTAGACCCTTCATTCCAGCCCTGTGCTTGTGAATCACACTGCGCTGGCACACTAGACCCTTCATTCCAGCCCTGTGCTTGTGAATCACACTGCGCTGGCACACTAGACCCTTCATTCCAGCCCTGTGCTTGTGAATCACACTGCGCTGGCACACTAGACCCTTCATTCCAGCCCTGTGCTTGTGAATCACACTGCGCTGGCACACTAGACCCTTCATTCCAGCCCTGTGCTTGTGAATCACACTGCAGGCACACTAGACCCTTCATTCCAGCCCTGTGCTTGTGAATCACACTGCGCTGGCACACTAGACCCTTCATTCCAGCCCTGTGCTTGTGAATCACACTGCGCTGGCACACTAGACCCTTCATTCCAGCCCTGTGCTTGTGAATCACACTGCGCTGGCACACTAGACCCTTCATTCCAGCCCTGTGCTTGTGAATCACACTGCGCTGGCACACTAGACCCTTCATTCCAGCCCTGTGCTTGTGAATCACACTGCGCTGGCACACTAGACCCTTCATTCCAGCCCTGTGCTTGTGAATCACACTGCGCTGGCACACTAGACCCTTCATTCCAGCCCTGTGCTTGTGAATCACACTGCGCTGGCACACTAGACCCTTCATTCCAGCCCTGTGCTTGTGAATCACACTGCGCTGGCACACTAGACCCTTCATTCCAGCCCTGTGCTTGTGAATCACACTGCGCTGGCACACTAGACCCTTCATTCCAGCCCTGTGCTTGTGAATCACACTGCGCTGGCACACTAGACCCTTCATTCCAGCCCTGTGCTTGTGAATCACACTGCGCTGGCACACTAGACCCTTCATTCCAGCCCTGTGCTTGTGAATCACACTGCGCTGGCACACTAGACCCTTCATTCCAGCCCTGTGCTTGTGAATCACACTGCGCTGGCACACTAGACCCTTCATTCCAGCCCTGTGCTTGTGAATCACACTGCGCTGGCACACTAGACCCTTCATTCCAGCCCTGTGCTTGTGAATCACACTGCGCTGGCACACTAGACCCTTCATTCCAGCCCTGTGCTTGTGAATCACACTGCGCTGGCACACTAGACCCTTCATTCCAGCCCTGTGCTTGTGAATCACACTGCGCTGGCACACTAGACCCTTCATTCCAGCCCTGTGCTTGTGAATCACACTGCGCTGGCACACTAGACCCTTCATTCCAGCCCTGTGCTTGTGAATCACACTGCGCTGGCACACTAGCTTTGGACAGCCCATAACCACACTCACTACTGCTGCACGCACCAGAGCTTCATGCAGAACTGCATCCAAGCAGCTCTACTTTCTATGCAGTATGTGTGTCTGTAATGCTGATTTCAATTGGCAGGCAGTGCACGGTATTTTCTCCTGTAAAAAGTGGAGTGCTGTGCACACCTCTTACAATTCACAACCCACAGCATTTTCTCAGTACGAAACTGCATCATTCATACCAGACCGATGGCTTTTTACTGAACGGGTGCACGCTGTCTCGAGTGCTTTCTGAACTGCATGCATTGCAAACTGTATGAAACTAACAAAAATATCAGACAAAGCTTTCAAAACCACGGGTTCCCACCGTCTCTAACATGTGCAAATCAGTAAAACACATTGCTAATCCTCCCTTAGGTAAAGAGCCTGCATGAACATGCTTCATAGAGTTTAATAAGCCAGCATGTTCCTGTGCAACACCGCTGATCCCTGCAAGACCTGGGTTTAAAAACCTCTCTTGAATTGCACTTTTTATATGTGGCAACAAAGCGTTCTTATTTCAGGCTCAACGTAACAAATCCCTTTTCTATGACAGCTGAATGGAATGGTGCGGGACGCAGCTGACTCTGAGGGACGTTGGACTGGTTTGGTTTCGGGAGCAAAGCCCCCACACCCAATCAGGAGGGCCCCTCTGTGTCTGCTAGTCACGGTTTCAGTCACCAGTTTGGAGTGGACAGAATGAAAACTCCCGTCGCTGGAGGAAAGGAGGAAAGGGTGATTCAAAGCAGAGTGCAGGGAAAGGGGCTGGCTGTGCAGCACGAGGGGGGGGTTAGTAATAAAACAGTGACCATCGGCCACAGAAGCTGCCCCCGGGGGTATTAGCGTAGCAGAAGCTGCCCCCAGGGGTATTAGCGTAGCAGAAGCTGCCCTGGGGGTATTAGCGTAGCAGAAGCTGCCCCGGGGGTATTAGCATAGCAGAAGCTGCCCTGGGGGTACTAGCGTATCAGAAGCTGCCCTGGGGGTACTAGCGTATCAGAAGCTGCCCCGTGTTTGTGAACCATAAAAATATAAAATCTGAATGTAACGTCACATGCAGATTTAAAATCCCTTTACTATCTGAACCTAAACTAGAAACCTCCCAGAAACTAATCTGTCACTCCCGTATACTGTGACACTCTCAAAGGGACCCGCGGAGCGGACGCACGCGTGCTCTTTCACTTGTTAAATCTGTCACTCCCGTATACTGTGACACTCTCAAAGGGTTTTTCTATTAAAAGTGTTCATTTGAATGCAAGTTGTGCCTTGCTGTTTAACTGTCCCACACAGCAGTGTTTTCAGCGAGTGGTTTTTTCTTGATTTTGAAAAATGTCATCGATGCAGCGGTAACCGTCGCTAGAGGCGTCTGTGACACTCGATTAAGAACTCGGGCTGCCGATTGCACCACTGAAAGGTGGAGGATTTAAATCTCTTGTCCAGCTGCGTGCATCTGACATCACAACTCTGCTACACTTCCTTTTGTACAGAGGGAAACGTAGAGAACTATTACCAGCAGCTTGCCTACTCTTAAAACTGCATGGAAGAGACTCTTGAAATAATGTGCCACTGTTATATTTTACGCACATTTCTATTCTGTACTGTAAGCAATTCTCTTGTTTGCTCCCCCCACCCTCCAAGCAGTCAGTAAAAGCAAAATCCTATTCCCTGTGGCGACTACTGCAGCGCTGACAGATGATTGGTTAGATTCTAAAAGCCAAGCTTCTACAAGCCCCGCCCCCGCAGAGAAGCGCATACCTTCAGCTTTGACTGAATCTCGCGAGATTTTCTCCTGGCAAGAACCTGCAAATGGCTAGAAACCTGCAGAAGAGAAGAGCGGAGAGGGAAGAAAACAAAAAAAGGAGGAAAGAAAGAAAGAAAAAAAAGAAGAAGCCGTAACCAAAGAGGAAGGCGATGCCCGACAAGACCCCCCTCGAACCCCTAGCCGGCACCTACCTTGATTCCAGCCTGGTACTCCCGGACTTTCTTCCGCGCGAGCACCTGTATGTGACTAGAGACCTGAGGGGAGGGGTGTGAAACAGGGTTACACACACACACACACACACACACTACACCGATCTGACGCAGGGTGCAGGCAGGGCTGAAAACACAGGGAGGTTATGAAGTCCACTTTGCAAAAGGGGCTGAATGTCGAAATCATTATGTATGAAAATAAAATTTAAAAACACACCTGTCTCAAAGGTGCAACACTGAGGCTCCACCGTGTCCAGCACATTGCACATTTAAAGAGCTGCTCAAGATCATTGATCAGCAGTCGTGTTTATAACAAACGTGTTACTGTTACAGTCCTATATTGGTCCGGCTGGCTGGACCACAGTTCAGTTTTGCACATCACAGGTTTACAATATACAAATTATAACAAATCACTATTTATTTATTTTTTTTTAATTTACTTAGTAAACAGAGCCACACAGAGGGTTGAAAATGCCTCTATTTCACTAATCTGAATTGCTTGCCCGTTTTATCAAAGCTTACACAAATATGATGGCAGTAAAATCTGGGGTTAAGCCCAGGCTGTGAAATGCACAGCCTGTGAAGCGTTAAGAAAAAGGGCTCCTTGAGCTTGACAAGCTGGGCTGACCCCAGGACTCAATGCCATGCTAACAGAACGAAATCTCTTCAGCCGAGGAAGAAGGGAAAGAGGGGAACCGATTGAAGAAGTCTTTAAAAGCATATTAGACCAAGCCAAGACTTCAGGTGTAGCACAGAGAGGAGAACAGGGGAGTAAAGGGAAGCCGAGGAAAAGCAAGCTAGGCTAAACAGAGGTGAGTTCCCCGTTGGTTTTATCGGGCTGTGTTTGAAGTTCAGTGTCTTGGCTCTTTGGAGTTTTATCAACACAACAGGCAGTGGCTTGCTTATATAGATTGAGAGACATGGTGCAATACAGCAAGCACAGAGTATAGCGCCCCCCGGCTGTGAATTGAAAAAGGGCAAGATCTAAGCTTTGTGTTTACCTGTTTTCTTGTGCGGGTTTTCCCTGTCCGTAACTTGATATATCTCGCTATCAACTCATTGCGACCTAGAGGTGGAGAGAGAGAGAGAGAGAGAGAGAGAGAGAGAGAGAGAGAGAGGAGACACCGTGTAAAGACAAGCGACACAGGAGCGGCACACCAGGCACACGTTTCAATACAAGCGGTTGGTAAAAACATGTCAGTGTTCAACAGCAGCAATCCCACGATTCCACAGCTGTCAGCGCTTTCCACGCAGCTTTCACCAACCGTTTATAAAAAAAGTAAACCGCTGAGAATAATTTACACACAACTAATCTGCTAGACCAAGAAGCGGTGGGGCACATTTTCAAAGGGTTCGCTCCAGTCTTTAATTAACTCAACAGCTGCGGTTTGAAAATAGAGCCCTTTGAGTTTAAAGTTCTCCCGATGTATTGGAAAACTTCCAGTATCGCCACTAGGGGGCAGAGTCGCTATCCTCAATACAGACCCAAAGCAAAAACCGATAAATACTATTTGTGTAGTCAAAGACTGTCCTGCAGCAGAACAAGAAAACAAAAAAAAGAACTGAACAGCTTTCTCTTGGAAAACCGACTCCCGAGAGCGCTTCTAAACAACAACAGAGCAGAGGGGCCCTGGGAAAGCAGGCTGTTTGCACTGCAGTCTCAGCTCGGGGAGTCAGGCAGAGGACAAGTGACCACATGCTGTTAGAAAATGTGCTGGCGGTCACTCACTGGGGAGAGAGGCACCGTGCTCCGGCCAGACAGGTGTCCCTCCTGATTACGAAACCCCCAGCGCTGCCGGAATTAGCCCTGGCTGGAGCCCCCCGGACTGGGTGCCAGCAATGGCGGGCAGGGGCTGGCTGAGCAGCAGTGAGAGGGCACTCGGGGACAAAGGAGGAGGGCAGGGGGAGTGCCCAGAAACTTAAACTCCCTACTTTGATACCCTGTAACCTGGAACAAAGGGTAGAGAATGAGGCACCCCTGTCCACGGCAGATGAAAGAACATTTCCACGTGGTTCAACCTTTTGCCTTGAGGACCCCCTGAACCAAAACCCACAGCTGTCTAGTTAAACGCTTGAAAGAAACTCTGTCATGACACTATGGGCTCACCAGCAGGTGGCACCATTGCTGTCTTTCAGAGTAATGAGTCTCCATGCTGGGCTGCTAACCTCTCGGGTGAGTCCTGGGTCAGCCTGTATCAGAAGCTCCAACACTTCCATTGCAGGCTCCCTGAGACCAGAAAGCAAGTGGGGTGCACGTCTTAAACCCCCACCCGATGGCTAACTCTATACAGCATTATCCTCATGAGTCCTGCAGTGCAGCACAAACCTGCGAGTACTTCATCACCACAAGGGACTCCTCAGCACACTGCATACATCTCTCACTCTCTCTCTGGTTTGCAATGTACCTGTACTGCTGTATTTAAAGTGCTTTTTAATGGTTAATACAATTCTACATATAGGCAACTTACAGCGCCTCTGTTGCATGCCTCAGTAAGACTGTTTGAGCAAGACGCTGCTCTGTTACACAATGAGACATGTGGGGCTCAATGAGAAGTCTGTGGTTGGACCCTTGGCCAGGGAGACACTGTGTCGTATGGAACTCACAGTCTATCTCATGGCCACCTGCTAGGAACGCAGCGGAATCCCCCGGGGTTTGAAGAAATAAACCCTGGCGCTGATTGCTGTGCAGAACTCAACAGCTTTCCAACCACAGACAAAAGAACAGCTGCATTTGCACGGGCTGAGCGCTCACATACAGACCCTCACTCACGAAGCTACCCTAGGGACTACTGCCTCTCCCTGGAGTGTTCAAGACATGAGGGACTGGGAGGCAGTGTGGCACAGTGGTTAAAGATGAAGGACTGGGAGGCAGTGTGGCACAGTGGTTAGAGATGAGGGACTGGGAGGCAGTGTGGCACAGTGGTTAGATGAGGGACTGGGAGGCAGTGAAAGCCTGGCTTTCCCCTCAGACCCTGCACGGGTTTACAGTGAGAAGCCTCCCCTCTTCTTCCTCCTCCTCCTGCTGCTCCTGCTCCTGGGGCTGGTCACGCCTGCCTCTGTCTCTGCACATTCCTAGCATTCCTCGCAGCCTGTCACGTCTGTGCAAACCAGTCTGATTGGTGTGCTGCTGTCTGCCCCAGCACACGCACACCTCAGTGAGAAAGGACAGGAGAGAAGAGGAGCAGCTGCTGGGGCTGTAACCCTCTCCACACAAAGCCAGGCCTGTGCCGGCCCAGTGCATCTGCTTCTACCCCCCCTGCTGGAACAGAAAACATCCTGGCACAGCCAATCAAGCAACACCTGCTGGAATCCGTTTGAGGGAGAGACTGCCAGCCCCTCCAGCCCCACAGAAACAAACACTGCACTGAAACTGCTGGGAGTGCATCTAGCCTGACTATACTGCTGCAGGCTCTCTGGAATCCACACGCTGCCAGCCACTGCAGGGGATGCTTCGAACAGAGGCTGGGAGGCAGAGTCACCATATTTGTTGTGATACAGGGTAACATCACTAAACCTGCTGTACTGCAGAAGACATTATCACAATCCCGCGAACCCAAGATACAGCCCACTGACAAGAGCAAAAGGACACACAGTTGGCTGGCTGGAAAGTTAAAAGTTCACAGAGCTTCCTAAATAACTCCAGTCATTTTAGTAAGATCTGAAAGAAAGACGCTGGCGATCAGAAACCAGCCCAGAACCAGTGAAGCTGCATTTCTGCGAGGCGGTTATGAACCGCTGTGCCATCTCCTTCCCTCCGAGGCGGAGCGGACGATGCCCGAGGGAGCTCAATCACATCACTCTGAACAGCTCCGAGCAGCGCACACCTCCTAATGGTGCTGTTACAGTGTGTGTGTGCTGATCAGCAAGCAGTAGCAAATTAGTCCAAAATAACCCAATGCTTGACAGTGCCTCTAGGCAGTGGGCTTGTCTTGACACTGACTCGTCACTATTTTGTTTCTTTCATGTCAACCCTTTCTAACTCAACAGATCTTCATTTAGAATAGAGCAGCCGTGCCGACGTTACTTCTGCTCCACTACAGCAGTTAACCCACGTCAGCAAGGACAGTTTCACTGACTTTCAGATTGATGCGCGAACAACTGTCTCCTCCTGCTTGGCCACTCTGGTTTCTGGTTTTAGGGATTAACTCTGCTAATCCCTAAAAAAAAAAAAAGAATTATTAAATATTCTGCATTTATTTTTTCAAGTAAAAACAGTTTGTTTTATTCAGCAGCCACCATGAAAATACACCAGTTCACAAACACTGCGGAACGCACACACTGGTCACTCACACACTCAAATAAACACCTGCACTCTAGGCCGGGAGCCTTGGGGCTTGCCTCCGATCCTCTCCCTGCCTGGCAGTAGCTCTAAGAAGCTCAAAGCAGAAATAAATCAGGAGGGACAGCTGAGCTGCAGCTGTTCCCCGCAGGCCTCTCCTCCATGAATAACAGACCTGGGTATTTACCGAGCAGCTGAGAAGCTCACACACACCTCTCTCCTCTCACCCTCCCTCGACACAGCTTTCGAAATAACCTCAGCATTCAACACAAGTAAATGGTTTCATTCACCCACACTTTGTCTTTAAGCATCTTTTAGTTTATCTGGGGGGCAGGAGGGGGCCAACACAAAAACGATTCTAGATTACTCTTGTCTTCTTTACAACTTTATTTTATTCCCAGATTACATGAAAAAAACAAACAAAAAAAAGCACCAATACGTTTGTTTTTCATCAGGGCTGCACCCAGAGCTCAGTAACAAGCCTAACTGGCAGTATTCCTCCCCTGGTTGGGTCCTGGCATTTTCAAGTCTTTAACAGATGAGACCCCCCCTTTAGCCAAAGAGGAAGAAAAAAATGAAAAAATGAAAGTCGACACCACCAGGTTCAGCGTCTTTCACGGCGCTGGCAAAACACACCCATGAAACCCCAATTCTGCGCGGCTACACACCTACAACTCTGAGATCACCCAGAAACTTTCAAACACCCGATCCTAACTGACACTGTATAGCAAAAAGAAAGCCAGGCTTTGCGTTTGGGGTTCTGTAATCCGCACCGAATTCCAACAAGTTTTTCTGTGCGTTTTCAGGGGCACTCGTCGTGTTCGTATTCTAGATGAATCTTCGCTTGAGGGTTAACTGTTTGGAGTATGTTCTGTACCAGTGGTACACCGCTGAGGTATCACAGAAATGCAAAACACAAAAGAGCACATGGCCTTGAACACAAGCTGCATCTGTGGGATTCAAATCCTTCTGCTGTGCGTTTTAATAGCAAGGTCTAGCGGATTAAGAGGAGACTACCTTGCTGGCTCATTAAAACCACTGCCGTGTATTTCAGTCGGAGGCTACTAAGATATTTAGAAAGCAAGGGGTCTGAGTGGGGGTGAAGAGCCCCATTCCTGGTTGTACATCCATCTACAAACGTACAGCACTCGCTCATTACCAGACCACAGCGTCTCCAGATAGCGCGTTTATTTTACTGCTCTGGACTCCGACACCCAGGTGAGGTCTTGGCGTGGTTTACTGATCCACTTATTCATTTACTACCTTTAAAAACTAACATTGAAATGAGATCCGCAAAATAAAATGAAGACCCGCCACAGTTTAGATGATTCCAATAGACCCCAGCACTGTTACAAGCTCACTCTCGCTGACAGACTTGGGATTGATGCATCACTGGGGAATGCCCATGTTGCTACAATATGCGAAAATTACAAAAGCAGCCACACAACCAAAACATCCTCTGCATTTATAAAAGTAATGCTTGTGTGAGTGTGTGTGTGTGTCCTTGTTTTTCTATCCATTTAGGGATAAAACTGAAGCACATTTAGCTTCCAGGTTGTTGCTGTTGGCAGTCAATGTAACGCCCCCTGAACCATCGATACACTGCAATACAAGTGTGTGTGTGTGTGTGTGTGTCTCTGTGTGTGTGTGTGTGTGTGTGTGTGTGTGTACGCGCACAAGTCTGTGTGTGAGAGTCACTGGGGGGGAGTGTGTGTGTATGTCTCTGTGTGTGCGTGAGTCTCTGTGTGTCTGTGAGAGTCTCTGTGTGTGTGTGAGAGTCTCTGTATGTGTGTGAGTGTCTGTGTGTGTGTGTGTGTGTGTGAGAGTCTCTGTGTGTGTGTGTGTGTGTGTGTGTGTGTGTGAGAGTCTCTGTATGTGTGTGAGTCTCTGTATGTATGTGTGTGTGTGTGAGAGTCTCTGTGTGTCTGTGAGAGTCTCTGTATGTGTGTGTGAGAGAGTCTCTGTGCGTGTGTGAGTCTCTGTATATGTGTGTGTGTGTGTGAGTCTCTGTATGTGTGTGTGTGTGTGAGAGAGTCTCTGTGCGTGTGTGTGTTTGAGTCTCTGTATGTGTGTGTGTGTGTGTGAGTCTCTGTGTGTCTGTGAGAGTCTCTGTATGTGTGTGTGGAGCTCTCCTAACTTGGTCTCAGGTAAAGAGCAGTAATTGCAGTGGCAGGTACGGACTTGTTTTTCATGGATGGATTCCTAACACGAGCAGCCCTGCCTTAAAGAGACAGAGGGCTTGTTCCATTTATTTTGGTTGCGCCTGCCAGCTGTCAGGCTGATGATCTCAAGGGCAGGTTCAGCTTGGCGTGATCCAGGTAAACTCCTGCCAACTGAGCATCCACTATCCCTCCATTTTCCAAGAGAACCGTAAAAACAGAGGCTCAGAAACCACTTAAACCAGGGGTACAAGTTCTGTAGTGTGCAGCTTGTTTATTTTATTGAACTCTCTTCAAAAACCATGAAATAAAGTTTCACTGGTCTCTTAAATGACAGCTAGTTGGGCAATGTCACCGCCATTACCACCAACACCACCGCCATTACCACCACCAACACCACCGCCATTACCAACACCAACACCGCCATTACCACCACCAACACCACCGCCATTACCACCAACACACCACCGCCATTACCACCAACACCACCGCCATTTCCACCATCAACACCACCGCCATTACCACCAACACCACCGCCATTACCACCAACAACACCGCCATTACCAGCAACACCACCGCCATTACCACCAACAACACCACCGCCATTACCACCAACAACACCACCGCCATTACCAGCAACACCACCGCCATTACCACCAACAACACCACCGCCATTACCACCAACACCACCGCCATTACCACCAACAACACCACCGCCATTACCACCAACAACACCACCGCCATTACCACCAACAACACCACCGCCATTACCACCAACACCACCATCGCCATTACCACCAACACCACCATCGCCATTACCAACAACACCACCGCCATTACCAACAACAACACCGCCATTACCGCCAACACCATTACCACCAACACCACCGCCATTACCACCAACAACACCACCGCCATTACCACCAACAACACCACCGCCATTACCACCAACACCACCGCCATTACCACCAACAACCACCAACAACCACCGCCATTACCACCAACAACACCAACACGCCGCCATTACCACCAACAACACCACCGCCATTACCACCAACAACATTACCACCAACACCACCAACACCACCACCACCGCCATTACCACCAACAACACCGCCATTACCACCAACAACACCACCGCCATTACCACCAACAACACCGCCATTACCACCAACAACACCACCGCCATTACCAACAACACCACCGCCATTACCACCAACAACACCACCGCCATTACCACCAACAACACCGCCATTACCACCAACACCACCACCAACACCACCATTACCACCAACAACACCACCGCCATTACCACCAACAACCACCGCCATTACCACCAACAACACCACCGCCATTACCACCAACACCACCGCCATTACCACCAACACCACCGCCATTACCACCACCAACACCACCGCCATTACCACCAACACCACCGCCATTACCACCAACAACACCACCGCCATTACCACCACCACCACCAACACCACCGCCATTACCACCAACACCACCGCCATTACCGCCAACAACACCACCGCCATTACCACCAACACCACCACCGCCATTACCACCAACACCACCACCATTACCACCAACACCACCGCCATTACCACCACCAACACCACCGCCATTACCACCAACAACACCACCGCCATTACCACCAACACCACCGCCATTACCACCAACAACACCACCGCCATTACCACCAACACCACCGCCATTACCGACAACAATATAATCTTTTGTCACAAAAACAAGGTCAACAAGTGCTTTTTTTGGCCACGGCAGGATTAAAAAAAAGACATTTCTAAAAGAATGTTATTTGATGGTTGAAAATATGCCCTCAATACAAGAGACGAATCTGCACTGTAGCTTTGTGTTTGAAACTGAGGCGGCCTGGCTATGGTAAAACAACAAATATAACCCGGACTACAAGGCTATGGCATGAAGAACACAACTCAGAACTTTTTTTTTTTGAAAGGAACCGTTTTTTCCGGTTGCTCTTACTTAACAGCACACACCCTACAACACTGCTCTGCAGCAGTCAAGAGGGCAGCAAATACTGCAGAACTGTGGTGTGTGCGTGTTCTCTCCTGCTGCTGTCCAAGTTCATTCCTGCAACACTTGGCAGCTCAAGGCTGCTGCCGCTCACAGTCACGGGCCCTGCTCTGTCCAGCACTCCCCGTGTACCCTTGGAGCAGATGTGCCCTTCTGTCAGCGAGAGGAACACCTTGTGATAACTGATGCGTACCCGATTCCTGCCCCCTCGGCTGCACGTGATCAATCATCGCAGAAGAGCAGCCTGTTGATCTGGGGCACGGTTTCAGGTTTGACCTTTCGCCTCAGAAGAGCACAGCGTGGGCTCTTGGTCTTGCTGGTGTGTGTCGTCCCCCCCCTTGTCGATTTACCGGGGGGGGGGGGGGGGCTGAGTCTCATCTCACAGACAGCACCATCCCAACAGAGCATCACAGGGTTGGGCAGCCCTGGTCCTGGAGAGCCACAATCCTGCAGGTTTTATGGGTCTCTTTAAATCATCAATGACTAAAGACCTGGAAATTGTTTTAGTGTTCACCAGTTAAGAAAATAACTAGTTTAATTAAGTAATTGCGAGCCTCGGTTGGCCGCTGGCAGAGGTAGCAGGGAGCTTTCTTCGGATGGGAGGGCAGGTTTTCTGGGGAGGGAGGCAGAGTTATCCTGGGGTTCTCTGCTCGGGGCGCAGTCTGGAGTGTGAAAGGGGATAGCCCTTGCGGAACAGAGAAAGCCTGCTGGTCTGTACTTCCACAAAAGGAGAAAATGCCTGGCTGTTGAAACAAACCTTCCCATTTTGTCACATCAGGATTATATTTCCTGTCAAAGAGCTGCAGGCCGGCCTGGACCGCTGAGGAATGCGTGTCCCTCTCAGCCTGGAGAAAAGAAAATGATCGCAATGTGGGCCTCGTTCCAGACCCTTTCTACAGGATAAGCCAAGGGTCAAAATACCCCCACAGACCCAGTGAGGCTCACATTCCCCATCCCACGCACTGGAGAGAAGCTCCCGACTCCATGCTTTGTATTACACAGCAATAAGAACTGTAACCCTTGAGCAGAGGGTTTGCACCTTAGCCTGCGGTAGAACTGTAGAACAAAAAGACTCTCCCTCCACTTAACCCTTCAAAGAGTTTGTTAAGGGACTCCGCCTGACTGAAGAGGCTGCCCTTCACTTCTAGCCATAGACACGTAATGTAGGCTAGATCTGCCAGAGTGTGTTTATAAAAGTAAGCGCTAGCGCCATCTACTGATGCGCCACTTTGGATCCATTTTTATTTTATTTTTATTTTTTTAGAAACACACTGTACACTAGATGGTGCTGGCGCTTGGCTGATCTAGCCCTCTTCACACACGTCTGCAGTGTGACTCAGGTGTGCATTCAATTAAATAAACCTAATTACATTTTTTAAAACGGTAAAAAACAGAACAGGAAATCGGAACAAAACAACACAGATTCCACAGGGGCCTAAGAATGACTTTACTCATCCTAAACCCTTTCCAGTTTTACAGCATTCACTGGGGAATGGCACCTGCCAATATATCACGAGCTCCAAAACGAAAAAATTCAACGACTTCAGGGCATGATCTCTTCTGTTTGGAAACCTGACTGTTCTGCAAGTCAGTTTCTGCAGTGACCTACTTACCTTAAAACCTGGCTCTCAGGAAACGTGTATAATCTGTTTAAGCGTCACACCACAGTGACTCAGAACAAATTACAAACAAGTGTGGCTGTTTGGTTTGGCCGAGCTCTCATGCATACAGCTTTTGAATCTGCACCCAAGCCCCTGACTGCAATTCCAAGTCCTGCCTGAGGGGCAGCACTGTAAGCAACACCTTACTCCAGTACCAAAACCCAAGAGGCTACAGCCGTGAGCAGCCATTAAACAAACAAAAGAAAACTCAACCTCCTGCACCCAAATACCCTTCCAGCTCCAACGACTTCTGTTAAATGCTGTTTCTAAGAGGGGGCCGGTGGAAAGCTGCTATGTAGCTCACTCACCGTACATCTTGCCCTCGTCGGACAGGATGATCTTGCGTCGGCCGCAGGGCGGGTAGATGGCCAGCGCCTCCTGGAAGCTCTGCTCAATGTCGGGGCTCCAGACCCCCTCGGCGTCCCCCTCCATGGACTTGTCCAGCCCCTCGGCCCCATCGTCCCGCCCCTCCTCTGGGCTGCCGTTCGCGCTCCACTCGTTCGACGCAATGGTGGCGGCTCCTCCTGGGCCAGACAGAGAGCACGGGCTGGACAGAGAGAGAGAGAGAGAGAGACAGAGGAGAGACAGATAGACAGAGAGACAGACAGAGAGAGAGAGGAGAGAGAAGAGGAGAGAAAGAGAGACAGAGACAGACAGATAGAGATAGACAGACAGATAGACAGAGAGAGATAGACAGAGAGAGAGAGACACCGTCAGAATCAGGGCTTTGACAAAGAGGGTCAGCCCCTTAAACAAACTGCTTTCCCTATTTCTAGTGCTATCAATGCACTTCTCACCTAAAGACGTATCAAGCAGATCTGTTTCCTGCACCTTTCCTCAATTCCCTTTATCAACACACACAGAAAACAACCCAGAACTGTGAAAAAAATATTAAAATTATGATTTAGTTCTCGCTGAAAAGGGAACGACACCATATGGCATGCAAAAAATAATCTTAAAAAATGCCACATGACAAATGAATCTTAAATCTAATAAAAATAAACGTTCAAAGTGCTAACTAATTGTCGCAGACCGCAGCACATTCTTGTGGCGCTGCAGTTTTATGTTGTCGTTACTTTTTTCTTAAAAACCAGTTAATGCTCCCAAGTGCGGTTTTTTCTTTTTCCCCCCAAAGCTGGCTTTTGCACAGAGAAGCGATTTCAGTGTTTCCGAATTCAAAGAACTACAGCAAGCAACACTTCAGGGACAATTAAAAGGCGTTTCAATGAGATTTTCAGAAGGGAATTCAAATCGGGCCGAGCATTTGACTACAACCCCAAACAATCAGGATCAAATCGCTGCATTTCCTGAGATGCCGTCCAGGGTCTTCCCTGCTGATCTGACCCGTGATTTCTCAATGTATTAACAGAACTGACATGCAATGATCAGCAGGCTGCGTTTGCACTGGGAAAGCTGGGCGAGGTTCAGTGCAGTGGTATTAATTCTTCCTGTCGAGATTGACTTCGTTGATCATCCTGGTCACTGTCTAACCCTCAAACGACATGCAGGCCGGCGGCCTCAATACAGCCACTGGAATCAGGTCAGCTCTCACAGCACACCGGGTACACCACAGTGCGACCGTTAACCTGTCCCCCCTGCAACACTCAGCGTTGCAGTGGGACGTATTAATGGTTACACTCCAAGACTTGATTTCGGGAACTCCATTGAGCTCCAGGATTTTAACTGATATTTTTTTTTATTTTTGGGAACCTGGAATAACTCAAAATGATTCCCGCCAGTCCCAAGTCTAATGGAATTCAGAGCGCTGGCTCCAAGGAACAGCCTTCATTAGCCCATGCAATGACAAGCCATGACCTACAAAAGTGCAGACAAAAATGTACCATTGCTACCAAGAAGGGAGGCTAAACTGTAAAGAATGCAGACACTGAAAAGATTAACACCGATTACAATTGTTCTGCAGTTAAAAATGATAACTTGAACATACCAAGCATCTGCAGTCCAGCCCACTAGGGAGGCTGGATTAGGGTTAGCTGTGGTATTGGTTACTGAAATGTGTTTGTCAATGCTGATGATACCAAGATTAGCTCTAAATCGGGGTCTGTGAAACCAGCCTGATCTGCGAATGCAACACAGCTAGTAAATGAATTACATCAGCAATGGGTCGACCATTAATGGCAAATAAACCATCTCACTGTACAGATCAAAGAAAAGTGCAGAAGTTATTCACCAGAACTAAACAAGCTGGAGTTCTGAACAGACTTTCTTTGTTTGTTCAGGGACCGGGAGATGTGCAAGCCCTCGCTGGCGAGGGACAGGGACATGTGCAAGCCCTCGCTGGCGTGGGTCAGGGACATGTGCAAGCCCTCGCTGGCGAGGGACAGGGACATGTGCAAGCCCTCGCTGGCGTGGGTCAGGGACATGTGCAAGCCCTCGCTGGCGAGGGACAGGGACATGTGCAAGCCCTCGCTGGCGTGGGTCAGGGACATGTGCAAGCCCTCGCTGGCGTGGGACAGGGACATGTGCAAGCCCTCGCTGGCGTGGGACAGGGACATGTGCAAGCCCTCGCTGGCGTGGGTCAGGGAGATGTGCAAGCCCTCGCTGGCGAGGGTCAGGGACATGTGCAAGCCCTCGCTGGCGAGGGACAGGGACATGTGCAAGCCCTCGCTGGCGTGGGTCAGGGACATGTGCAAGCCCTCGCTGGCGTGGGTCAGGGACATGTGCAAGCCCTCGCTGGCGTGGGACAGGGACATGTGCAAGCCCTCGCTGGCGTGGGTCAGGGAGATGTGCAAGCCCTCGCTGGCGTGGGTCAGGGAGATGTGCAAGCCCTCGCTGGCGTGGGTCAGGGACATGTGCAAGCCCTCGCTGGCGTGGGACAGGGAGATGTGCAAGCCCTCGCTGGCGTGGGACAGGGACATGTGCAAGCCCTCGCTGGCGTGGGACAGGGACATGTGCAAGCCCTCGCTGGCGTGGGACAGGGACATGTGCAAGCCCTCGCTGGCGTGGGACAGGGACATGTGCAAGCCCTCGCTGGCGAGGGACAGGGACATGTGCAAGCCCTCGCTGGCGAGGGACAGGGACATGTGCAAGCCCTCGCTGGCGTGGGACAGGGAGATGTGCAAGCCCTCGCTGGCGTGGGACAGGGACATGTGCAAGCCCTCGCTGGCGAGGGACAGGGACATGTGCAAGCCCTCGCTGGCGTGGGACAGGGACATGTGCAAGCCCTCGCTGGCGTGGGACAGGGAGATGTGCAAGCCCTCGCTGGCGTGGGACAGGGAGATGTGCAAGCCCTCGCTGGCGTGGGACAGGGACATGTGCAAGCCCTCGCTGGCGTGGGACAGGGAGATGTGCAAGCCCTCGCTGGCGAGGGACAGGGACATGTGCAAGCCCTCGCTGGCGTGGGACAGGGACATGTGCAAGCCCTCGCTGGCGTGGGACAGGGACATGTGCAAGCCCTCGCTGGCGTGGGACAGGGACATGTGCAAGCCCTCGCTGGCGTGGGACAGGGACATGTGCAAGCCCTCGCTGGCGTGGGACAGGGACATGTGCAAGCCCTCGCTGGCGTGGGACAGGGACATGTGGATGACTTTGCAGACTGGAAAAGGGATACAGTGTCAGGTGGGAGGATTAAACCTGGGCTGTAGGGATCTTCAAGGCAATCTTAGAACAGAAGGATTAGGAGTCAAACATAGCTGGCTGTCTGCTTTATCAGCTTGCCTTATCAAAGCCAGCTGCCCTGCTGCTTGCTGCAGGGAGATGTGCGATGCCTACAGCAGGCAAGACCACAGACATGTGCACAGACCTGAGTGCCCCTCGCCAGGCTCTGACACGCGAAGCAGAAACAACAGCTCGGACCACTACAATCGTTTCTGAGATTAGTCTCCCCTCTTCCATGCTGTCTCATTTGTACACAGCGACTGCACACCTGCGAACACAAGCAGCTGCCCTCGCACACAGGCACCTTCTCCACTCCTACACACAAGCACGCTACCTGTACTGTTGGAATTAGCAAGACGGAAAATATCTGTGTGGGATTTCTATATATAGCTATATATACATACTACAACAGTGATCTCCCCAGACTGTGAGACTCTAAACAGTGATCTCAAAAGACTGTGATTTCTAAACAGTGATCTCGCACAGACTGTGACTGCTCTAAACAGTGATCTCTCCAGACTGTGAAGCTCTAAACAGTGATCTCTCCAGACTGTGAAGCTCTAAACAGTGATCTCTCCAGACTGTGAAGCTCTAAACAGTGATCTCTCCAGACTGTGAAGCTCTAAACAGTGATCTCTCCAGACTGTGAAGCTCTAAACAGTGATCTCTCCAGACTGTGAAGCTCTAAACAGTGATCTCTCCAGACTGTGAAGTTTCCAGTACTGCTTCAGATTTCGGAACCGAGATCAAACTAACATCAGCAAAAGGCCAAAAATGTTTCAAAAGCTATTGTAATATAAATAGAACGTGTACTCATTACTATTCATTGGTTGAAAAGCTCAAAAAGACCAAACAGAGAAAGAAAAAAAAAAGGAAACAGACAAAGCTGCAATCAACAGGATTTAAAAAGCGTTATTTTCCACTGTTGCCCAGTAACACGTAAGCATCCTGTACTGTAAAGACTATGGCTGTGTTCTATATGGGCTCCTCACACAGTAGAGATTAATAAGGAGGACTGCTTCAGTTACTTTGAGCCAAAAAAGAAAACAGTGACCTTCAAAAAAAAACAAGCCAGGCAGCCTTCTAATGAGACCAAAAAGAAAAAAAAAAAAATTACAAAAACAAACATAAAATAAAAACATGTCTTTGACAACTGGAGCCGAGAGCAAGGCTTCAATTCCAGACATCTCCTTATTAAGAAACTGCCAAGGGAGCAAGCCTTTCACAGAGGTTTGTTTTTTTGTTTTCTCCGGCCTGGGAGCTCCATAATGTCACCCAGATCCCCCCCCCCCCCCCCCCCTCGCTCGGAGAGCCTCTGCCCAAATAAGGACATGACCAGGGGAGTCAGGCGGAGAGGGGGAGGGGCGGCGGGACAGATTTAGGAGTCCAGCTCAGACACAAGGATTGTTCCTGTAGGAATGCCGTAGCCTTGCAGAGCAAGACAGACAAACACCCAGGACTTCCGAATCACAGCATTCACACCGGCAATAAAGAACGAACACACTGAGACAAATGATCCTGGCAATGTCTTTCACACTGCAGAACACAGGACTACACGGAAACACATCAAACACAAGACACTGAGACAAATGATCCTCTCAATGTCTTTCACACTGCAGAACACAGGACTACACTGAAACACATCAAACACAAGACACTGAGACAAATGATCCTCTCAATGTCTTTCACACTGCAGAACACAGGACTACACTGAAACACATCAAACACAAGACACTGAGACAAATGATCCTCTCAATGTCTTTCACACTGCAGAACACAGGACTACACGGAAACACATCAAACACAAGACACTGAGACAAATGATCCTCTCAATGTCTTTCACACTGCAGAACACAGGACTACACGGAAACACATCAAACACAAGACACTGAGACAAATGATCCTCTCAATGTCTTTCACACTGCAGAACACAGGACTACACGGAAACACATCAAACACAAGACACTGAGACAAATGATCCTCTCAATGTCTTTCACACTGCAGAACACAGGACTACACTGAAACACATCAAACACAAGACACTGAGACAAATGATCCTCTCAATGTCTTTCACACTGCAGAACACAGGACTACACGGAAACACATCAAACACAAGACACTGAGACAAATGATCCTCTCAATGTCTTTCACACTGCAGAACACAGGACTACACGAAACACATCAAACACAAGACACTGAGACAAATGATCCTCTCAATGTCTTTCACACTGCAGAACACAGGACTACACGAAACACATCAAACACAAGACACTGAGACAAATGATCCTCTCAATGTCTTTCACACTGCAGAACACAGGACTACACGGAAACACATCAAACACAAGACACTGAGACAAATGATCCTCTCAATGTCTTTCACACTGCAGAACACAGGACTACACGGAAACACATCAAACACAAGACACTGAGACAAATGATCCTCTCAATGTCTTTCACACTGCAGAACACAGGACTACACGAAACACATCAAACGCACTCGCTGCACAGTCTGCGCTTCAGCTGAAAGCTCTGTCCAGTCTCTTCCCCACAGATATTAGTGTTTAAAGCAAACCCTCAACTTCATACCAAAACGTTAAACCCGGGTAAACTTTAGCTGTAGCTCAGGAACAGAATGAACAAATCTAATTTACAGGACACATCAAGCTGGTATTTTCAACGTGGGTACGAATGTCTGGGAAACAGAGACATGTCACGTTTGTTTGAATCCGTGTCCCTATATAAAAAGAGCATGAAGGAACCCCGCACTTGAAGGAAGCGGAGAAGCCCCGTCACTCACTAGCTCCCGCGGACAGCGACTCCCGGAGCCGGCTCTCCAGTCCAGGCCCGCAGTTCTTTTCAAAGCCAGGCTTCACGGTTCCTGCACCTCAATAGGAAGGGGGGAACACTCTGTGGCAGGCAGCCAGGAAACACTCACCAACCAGCTCCCTTTGTCTGAGCACAGGAACAGGTCTGACCAGAGCAGAAAGGGGCTTGACAAAACAAGGAATCTCTCTTCAGCTTACCAGAGAGCCTTGCTAACCTGCAGCGGGCCTAAAAAATAACACGTGGAACTAGATAGCTGCGCGCCGACTTCGGCAAAAAAACCCTGTGGTAGTTCCACTGAAGGGGAAACAGCCTCCGTGGTAAAAGTCGTAGTTGTTTTGTGGTTACTATATCACCACACAGCTCTTTAGAAGACTCCATTCTGCCTCTTAACCCTCATTTTGCAGCAGGATTCTGTGTTAGACTAAAGTCTCAATCACTGCCATTGTTAAAACAAAGAGCCCAGGCAGCAGGTTCAAGAAGGACTTTCGCTCAGAGCCCAGCACAGAGGCGACGTGCTGTCTGTTCAGGATTCTCTGGGGACGGGCAGTGCATTCGCTTCCTCAGCGCATTACCCAGGATGTGCGCCGCACTCTTCAAATCATAAAACGTGCAAACAGCGCTGCACGCAGCAGGCCTCAAAAGTTAGAATGTTCCAGCTTTCTTGTCGAAACGTTTTACTGCTGAACGACAACATGTTCTACCAGAGCTCTGCACGCCTGCTGCATACGGCTTGCCCACGTGAATCCAGACTCTGGTTTTCTGCTTTCTCTCTGGTTTAGCTGGCAGCAGACGCTGTCGTATTCTGTTTATTTCTCGTTAGCCCTAACTGTGCTTCAAACGGCGATGGCAATGCATTGGAAAAGGTCATGGATTACAGACCAGGAAGACTTGTTGAAACGAGGCAGCAGAAAGCTGGTCATTATCATGGGACCCCAGGTGAGGGTGTGACTGGAATAAAAAGAAACAGCAGCACCTGTAACAACAACAGCAACCATGGCAACGGCCTCACACAAGGAGGACTGATCAGCCACAGTAAAGTCACTTCAAAGAGTGTCTGAGTGACTAACGCTGCGCTTCAGTGAAATGAACGACAAAGCCTGGAAGCAGAGCTGTAGTGACAAACCACTGGGTATATCCTGACTGGTTTCAGAAGACTACAAAACCAGGAAGATAAAAACTGCTTAACTAGCAGGGGACTGAGTGCGTGACAGCCCTGGAAGAGTGAAGCCAGTACCAAGTATCCACTCCACTGCCTGGTCTACTGATACACAGAGATCACAGCGTTACGCAAACACACAGCACCAGGCTGGGCCATCACAGCCACTGGACTCCCACAGCAAAGAGAAGATAATCACCCTCCCAAGAAGAGGAGCCCCAGCAGGTAAGTGTGTGACTGTACGCTGTGCCGGTCTCTGTGTTACCGCAAAGGGTTTAACATCCCCCTCTGCACTGGAATAACCTGTCTTTCCAGATAAGAGATGCCTGGAAGACACACCTTCACAGTGCGCTGAAGCAACCACACTGGCACACAGAACGCTTGGCTGTACAGTGCAGAGCGCAAATACAAGGTGGTCATGATGAGGCACGAATAACCTCCCGCTGCTGCATGTAACAGCAGGGACGTGCCTGTCCTGAGCCTGAAGACAGCAACAAGCAGCCAAAGCCAGAGGAATGTAAACAAACTGGAGAGCCAACTACATCCAATGAAGCACAGAGACCACGCTGAAAACACGGAGCACACAGTCCTTTAGGATAGAATTGAAGACATTTGGGGAAGTCAGTTAAATGATCTGTCCTATCTGCGTATAACTGAAACAAGACAGCCATTCATACAGGAAGCTTCTGAAAATGAGACGCAAACATCACAAACCTGTTGGGTCGAGTGCGTTAATTAACAACGATGAATCACTTGTTTTCATTTTGAATGCGTGGGAGCCCCAAATAGAATAAACCAGGCGAGATGAGCAGATTAGCCAGGCCCAAGGCAGAGCCAGGGTTTAGGAGAGAGATTCAGGCTCCTGCCTCCATCTGCACGCCTGTAATATCCTGGCAGGATTGCTCAAGTCGTTCTGTATCACCGAGAGCCCCCCCCTGTGCTTGTATTGCTCAAATCGTCCTGTATCACTGAGAGCCCCCCCTCCCTCCCTGTGCTTAGCTGGAACACATTCTCTCCAACCCTTCCAATAACTTCCTCCTACTTCCGCTCTGGCACAGCATTCAGGAAGCAATCGAAACTGAGAGCAGGCAGGCAGGCAGCTGCTACACACACACAGATACACCCAACACTGCCCTAGCTCTGATACACTGCAAACACACACACACACACACACACACAACACTGCCCTAGCTCTGCTACACTGCAAACACACACACACACACACAAACACTGCCCTAGCTCTGATACACTGCAAACACACACACACACACACCCCAACACTGCCCTAGCTCTGCTACACTGCAAACACACACACACACACCCAACACTGCCCTAGCTCTGATACACTGCAAACACACACACACACACACCCAACACTGCCCTAGCTCTGCTACACTGCAAACACACACACACACACCCAACACTGCCCTAGCTCTGCTACACTGCAAACACACACACACAAACCAAACACTGCCCTAGCTCTGCTACACTGCAAACACACACACACACACACCAACACACTGCCCTAGCTCTGCTACACTGCAAACACACACACACACACCAAACACTGCCCTAGCTCTGCACACTGCACACACACACACACAACACCAAACACTGCCCTAGCTCTGCTACACTGCAAACACACACACACACACACCCTACACTGCAACACTGCACACACTGCACACACACACACACACACACTGCAAAACACACCACACACACTCTGCTACACTGCAAACACACACACACACACCCAACACTGCCCTAGCTCTGATACACTGCAAACACACACACACACACACACACACACACACACTGCCCTAGCTCTGCTACACTGCAAACACACACACACACACAACACTGCCCTAGCTCTGCTACACTGCAAACACACACACACACACACCCAACACTGCCCTAGCTCTGCTACACTGCAAACACACACACACACACCCCAACACTGCCCTAGCTCTGCTACACTGCAAACACACACACACACACCCAACACTGCCCTAGCTCTGCTACACTGCAAACACACACACACACACCCAACACTGCCCTAGCTCTGATACACTGCAAACACACACACACACACACACACAACACTGCCCTAGCTCTGCTACACTGCAAACACACACACACACACCCAACACTGCCCTAGCTCTGCTACACTGCAAACACACACACACACACCCAACACTGCCCTAGCTCTGATACACTGCAAACACACACACACACACCCAACACTGCCCTAGCTCTGCTACACTGCAAACACACACACACACACACCTAGCTCTGCTACACACACACACCCTAGCTCTGCCCTACACTGCAAACACACACACACACACCAACACTGCCCTAGCTCTGATACACTGCAAACACACATACATACATACATTCAATCACCCAAGTCTTCTCTTTGTTCGTTGCGTTTTGTCCAACCTCTATTTTTGACCCATGATTCAGTAAAACTGGTTAATGTCAGCAACATTCACCATAAAAAAATTAATAAAAATAAAACAGTCTGAAAATGTGTAAGTTGTTCCCGGTTTTGTTTTGCTTAGTGGGCACTTCTGCAAAAGAGTTGTGTTCTCGGCTGGTCATACAACTTATATAATAGCACCTCTGTTACAATTTTATACAGCTTTTAAAAAAGGGAAGACCCGCAGACAGACTTTTTGTTCGGTGCCTTTTACAGAGTACTACTTGAGACAAGAAATGTGTGACTGCAAGAGCCTCCAGCAGGTGTGAGCGAATCTCCGCCCCGCGGCAGTGTGTGAAGAGAGTGACTGGGACTTCTCTTACTCACAGTGCATCTGCACTAATCATCTGCAGTTGGCATTCAGCGATTCCTGTTCTGTCAGTTTTTATTCTTTGTTTTTATTTAAAGTTTTAACCTAGCAACAGCGGTTAGTGTTGTTGGTGTTCAGAACTGAAAACACCCGCCGAAGGGCTGAGGCCAGCAGGGCAACCTGAATTTCAGGAAGGGCTCCTGCTTTGTTTGCCGAACTAACTCAAAAGGGAAAGACAACGGTGTGGCGCGTATCACCTCATTCCACTCGACTCTACCCTCTCACATTGCTGCCGAGGGCGTGCTTGTGGGACAGGAAGGAAACTGACCCGATTCGTTGTGTTCTTCACTTTGTTGCAGTGGCAGGATTTCTGAGATTATACATACAGGTACTTCCTCTTACAGAAGCTTTGATCGGCCACAGCACGTTCTGCGATGCAAACATGAAGGGCTTCAGCAATTCCAGCCTGAAGAACAGCAAAGAGGTAAAACCTCAGCAAACCCCCACAGAATCCTGCTTTACTTTTCTACAGCACATACTGACGAGATTCATTCAGATCTTTAACTTCAGCTGGAGAGCTGCAAAGTATCTCGGAACTTCAAACTGCAGATCGATAAAGTGCAGAAAAGTCAAAACAGCAGCATTGCCTGGCTGCTGCACACTGTAACACTGGAAAAACAACTGCATCACACAGTTACACTTTACACAAAGTAACAACATTGCCAGCTTCCTGCAAACAGCGACCCCCTGAAGCTAACCCAACAGAAACAGAGACACTTCTTATTCTACACTTGAGTTCGCCGCAGCTCAGAAGGTTACAGACGGGTGTTCAACATCTCGTTAGCGGGGCTTCTGCCCGTCCATCCCAAAGATTTACTGTAGCAAAGCCTCTCTCAATACAAACTGTGATATTATACTGACTTAGGAAAATCCCTAGAACTAATTTCTTGAGGGATCCGGCACTGGAAGAAAATGTATTCAACACTAAAACATTCAGAAGTTCTGTGTTGATTCCACAAAGGGAGCGAGTGTTCACGTCCATTAGAGAAACGATGTGACCGAACTCCGTGAAGCAGCGGAGTTCCTGCTACAGTCTATATACTTCTTAGACATGCAGAAACCTCCAAGCTTAAACCAGCACTCTGAGCAGCACTCACACAGCACTGTACAGTACAGTAATGCTGGGACACAGCTTAGTGGAATGTTAATTCTTTCCAGACTTGACCACGATGCACTCACTATCGGAGTCTAGCAGAAGAATCCTTGAGCGAGTGGAACTTCCAGGACGGCCCACCCCTCTGCTCTCAAGCACAATAGTTCCTTCCAACCTGGTTTCCAATGGGGGTTATTGCAGGTCATACCAACAGCTTTAACTGAAAGGGGTTAAGACTGTGCAGTATTGTAGTGGCGTTCCGGTACACTGTTGGCATACTGCCTATTATTATTATACAAGTGCAACATTTTCCAAAGAAAACGCTGCAACGCACAGGGCACCGCTTGTGATACACAGGCACGTCACAAAGGCTCCCATTGACAGCACGCTAACATGCAGACGAACAGGTTCCCAGACAGAGTCTCTCGTAAGCAACTGTTATCACAGCTCTACACACAGACTTGAAATGAAGCGAGACATACATGCAGAGAGACCAGTGGACAAGACGACCTGCTGGCGTGTGCTGGAACAGCGTCTCCACTAAGGCATTGCAATTGGAGAAGTGGGTTTCTCTAGCTCATCTGTTTTCAGCCCAGCCCTGAGAGTTCCTGACACTTTTGCTAGTTCACTGTAATTGGATTTCCAGTGCTGGCAGTGAGCTGGTGGGGCACCATTAGAAGAATCAGAGCTCAGTCATTCTTATCAATTACATCACCTCCTGTAAATATGAGACAAACACCCGGCAGGTTTTATGCAAATTCACAGCTCCGTTTTAAAACATAACAGCAACAGGAAAAGAGAGGAAAACAATTGAGACTATTGTGTGAATCGTGAGATTCTTTCAGTTAGCGAATGGGACCTATTCTTTAAATAAGGAAAAACACATTCTCCGCAGAGCAGAACTAATTTCAGACATGTGTTAGATGTTTGTGGCTACATTTAAATATGTTATGTTTTGCCATGGTGCCCATCAGGACCTTCACATGTACCACAGACTGCATGTCCTGAGAAAACATCGTGTCAGGACTTTAGGGAACTGTTACACTGCTAACACTTACTGGGGCTGCGTGCGTCTGCACAGACCGAGCGACTCCTGAGCTAGAACGCTGGACTGCGTGCGTCTGCACAGACCGAGCGACTCCTGAGCTAGAACGCTGGACTGCGTGCGTCTGCACAGACCGAGCGACTCCTGAGCTAGAACGCTGGACTGCGTGCGTCTGCACAGACCGAGCGACTCCTGAGCTAGAACGCTGGACTGCGTGCGTCTGCACAGACCGAGCGACTCCTGAGCTAGAACGCTGGACTGCGTGCGTCTGCACAGACCGAGCGACTCCTGAGCTAGAACGCTGGACTGCGTGCGTCTGCACAGACCGAGCGACTCCTGAGCTAGAACGCTGGACTGCGTGCGTCTGCACAGACCGAGCGACTCCTGAGCTAGAACGCTGGACTGCGTGCGTCTGCACAGACCGAGCGACTCCTGAGCTAGAACGCTGGACTGCGTGCGTCTGCACAGACCGAGCGACTCCTGAGCTAGAACGCTGGACTGTGTGCGTCTGCACAGACAGAGCAACTCCTGAACTAGAACACTGGACTGATTTACTGTCTCTGCGTTTACATTAGAAGGAAACAATATTGGACAACACAGGCTTCCTGCCCTGACTCACTAAACACACAGGTCAGTCTGTTGCAGGGTAAGCTTGTACAGGCTCAGCCACAGTTTGAATCCTAGTCTTTTTTTTTTCCTGCACTGGTTGGATAAGCTGTTTTCGAGTTACTTTTCAAACTGCTACACACTCACTCACACACACACACACACACACACAACACACTCACACACACACACACACTCACACACACACACACACACACACACACACACACACACACGCACGCACGCACGCACGCACACACGCACACACGCACGCACGCGCCACGCACGCGCGCACACACACACACACACAGTGGCTGAAGTTAGGAAAACAGGAACATTTTCATTAAACGGTTCCTGGGTTTGAAACTTGGTTGCACATTATAATTTGCTAGAAATCACATGGAATGGTGACAGAATGACTGGATTTCTGCCACTTGATGTAGAAATCCACAGGTTGTCAGACTGAGCACCAGAATCACTGCCTCAGACAGATTCAGAATGGACGACAGCTCCTTCTAACCTGCGCTTTCCAATTTTTATCAGTTACCATTTCATTTATTAATTTTTCTGGTGTACCGTTTGTAAGCTTTTCTTTGGTTCTGGTGACTTTACTACATGAAAACAGGAGCAACATGTTCTGGAACGAAACGCGCTGGAAAAACAGACTCCAGTTCATGGAGCGCTTGGTGGAAGCGCAGAAGCAGTAAAGCAATGGTGCAATGATGCCGTATGAGCAAGGAAACTGCCCGCTATTGCTCCTAATAACACAGACCTTTCAAATCGACGGTCTAAATTCGCCAGTCTCTCGCCGTGATCGCGGGTACATTAGATTTCTCTTTAGATCTTTTTATACCGATGCTAGCAAAGCTAGCTTTAAACTCCTCTACGCTGTTTCTCGTGTAGTATTATTTCTGACAGGTGGCATCGCCAGGGGCAGCACTTTACAGTATTATCGGCACAGTGACGCGGTACTCGAGATCGCGGTAAAGAACCGACAGTACTTTTGGAGCAGTTGAACATTACGGGGTACTCAGATCGCGGGTACATTAGGCGGTACTGGGATCGCGGGTACATTAGGCGGTACTGGGATCGCGGGTACATTAGGCGGTACTGGGATCGCGAGTACATTAGGCGGTACATTATCGCGGTACATTATCGCGGTACTCGGATCGCGGGTACATTAGGCGGTACTGGGATCGCGAGTACATTAGGCGGTACTCGGATCGCGGGTACATTAGGCGGTACTCGGATCGCGGGTACATTAGGCGGTACTGGGATCGCGGGTACATTAGGCGGTACTGGGATCGCGGGTACATTAGGCGGTACTGGGATCGCGGGTACATTAGGCGGTACTGGGATCGCGGGTACATTAGGCGGTACTCGGATCGCGAGTACATTAGGCGGTACTCGGATCGCGGGTACATTAGGCGGTACTGGGATCGCGGGTACATTAGGCGGTACTGGGATCGCGGGTACATTAGGCGGTACTCAGATCGCGGTACATTAGGCGGTACTCGCGGGTACATTAGGCGGTACTCAGATCGCGGGTACATTACGCGGTACTCGGATCGCGGGTACATTAGGCGGTACTGGGATCGCGGGTACATTAGGCGGTACTGGGATCACTTTAGTAAAATGACAGAATGTTTTGTTAGGGACTCTCTCGGGTTTAATGTACTTGTTATGATGACAGGCGCACAGGACACAATGCAGGCAGGGTAGCGTCGCTCACTCACAGGCCTGGGAAATGCCAATAAATAAATAAAATAAAACACCAATGGGAGGTTTCATGAAAACACTCAAACAGCGCTCTCCACGGGCCAGGTGCAAAGCGGAGTCGCTGATCCAGTCCATCGCTGCTTGCATTGCTCCAGTTTCTTACGACACGATCAACCAAACCAAAGGGCCTGCATTTCGCATGGCATAATATAATATGGTACTGCGTGCGGAAAAGTGAGAATTGAGTGAGTTTATTATCATTATAACTTTAAACCCACAATATAAATCCACCGGTTAGCTCCACTTTCCTAAATAGTTGTAAATAACGAGACAACCACACCGCTGGACTTCGCTGGGCTGCCCAGCTCAGAGGCGAGCGAACAATGGAGATCGAGGAGGGCTCCCGGACCGAGCCAGGGGGGCACGGATCTGCATTTACAAACTAGCAGAAATCACGGGAAAACTACTCCACTGCGCAATTCTGCATTGCTAGTATTTACTCGGTTTTTTTTTTTTTTTGTTTTTTTTTTTAAGGATTTATAAAATACATCGCTTTCAGTTTATTTTTAAATATCGATACGTAAAACTAATTGCGCAATTGCTTTCTCTCATGCATCAGGTCGTTTTAATAACACGCGTAGTGTAGAACAAACACGAATTATGCGCAAAAAAAACCAAAGCATTTGTACTTACCTATGAAATGTTTAATCTGCTTCGTAAATTAAAAAAAAATAAATACATTGATTTTTTTTTTTTTTTTTTTTTTTTTTGGGGGGGGTTTCCCGGATACATATAGAATATATTTCCCCCAAAAAAAGTTTTTGGAAACTTTGGAGCGATTGTTGGCGGGTGGGGGTCACGTCCCGGCAGCTGCGCGCAAAAAAAAAAAAAAAAAAAAAAAAAAAAAAAAAAAACATGATGTTCAACTTCTAACAACTGGAATCAGAGTTAGAAAAAAAGACAGCACAGATTCAAACTCAGACAAGTTTATTTTAGCGGTAGGGAAACCAATCAATTCACTGCTGGAAAGAAAATCAATCTGTTTTGTTCCCATCCCTCCCAAACGAGGGGAGTTCCACGGGAAAAAAATGTGAAAAATGACAAAGATCCGAAAACTTCAGCGACCAGGAACTGAGATTGAAAACTCTACAGAAAAGCAAGAAGACAAAGAAACACTAAAACAAAAACCCACACACTCACCTTCAGGACACCGTGTCTGTCTAAATCCAGCGGCAGATGGGACTTTACGAGTCACGGGCGTTTATTTCGTTCTTTATTTTGCCTTGTGTTTTTATTTTCAATAAATACGTCTCTGGGTTTGACAGTAAAGCTGGAATGTAAAGTATGGAATCAACGCAAGGCTCTGTGAAAAAACGAAGGGAAAAAAAGTTTTGGGAGGAGCAATCCACGACTGTCAATCACAAAGTTGGGGGCCGATAAGAGTTTGGAAACCCCGCCCCCCTCAAATTACAAATTACTCCGGTGAATCACGGCTCTCCGCAGGGAACAAACCCCCCAAACTACCCGTCTTCATTTCAGCAGAACCGGGAGATATACAAACAGGCTGGATATATAAACCCAGACTAAAGAGGACGCGTCTATTTATCGGGGCTCGCGTGTGTAGAATCCCCTCGACTTGTGGCAGACGCTCGCGATACTTACTGTAGGTAATGTTGTGCAAATGCATCGTGAAAGAATGAACCCTTGCATGAGTGAAAGGACACGCGGTACCGGTACAGACAGCAGGTAGCACTGCAGCGTACAACCATGAAAACTATTGCACTTTCTTTTTTTCTGTGCACAAAAGGTTTAGAGGATTAAAAAGTCATTCATTTTAGAAACAAAAAGACAAACAGAGCAGATGTACTTTCTTCTTGCTCTCCCCCTCCAGTCATTCACCTTCATAGTGCACTTCTCCCCACCACGCTCCAGTTTCTTCTTTCCTGTCAGGAACCAACCACCTGCTTCCCTTGCTGTGGGACAGGCTTTGCAGCCAGTGGCATGCTCCCACCCAGAGGTGACATGCCCTAGGAAGTGAAACACTAACACTGTTTGAAAATACAGGAAGCAAACCGAGAACTTCTTTACAACGGATAGACAGTTTTTGCTGTAACAGGTTTTTCATCTTTTTTTTTATTTTTATATACAATCTCTGTGGCTGTTTCTGCTAAGATCATTCTTCATCAGGCTTACTGACTAATGAAGACACTTTCCTGGGGAGGCTTTAGAAACGACTGCACTGGGGGCAAAACTGCACCACCTGCCCCCTCTGTAGCTGCAAGTTAGTAAATGGCGAATCCTGTACCGGGTTCTGGTTCCCAGTGTTTGTGTGTCATGTGTCCTGGTGTGCTGCGTGTTTTTAATGCAGACCCCATCCTTCCACACAGTCAGTCTTCAGTGTGTTGTGTTACTTTGCTGTGATCAATATTAAAACATGACATTGTTTATAGAGGGGCTCACATTTAAAAATAAATGAGTGATGAAAAGTAAAAGGAAAATGAGGATTCGATACACGTGGGACATAAGAGACAAATTCAGATCCTGTCCCGCACTTGTTGGCTAAATTCCCATTTTATAAAACAGTGTGAAAGAAGAAACCCAGAATAGTTACTGGAACAAACAAACAAACAAACAAACAAACAAAGGCAGCGTCCTGAACTGGCCATCGTGTTGAAAAGCCTCCCTGTTCGTTTCTGTGGACAGGTGCAGGAGTTTGAACTGCGTTCCAGATAGGGAGCTGCTTCCTGCGAGGCTGCTGGTGAATTCTCAGCATTCCACACCGAGTCACGAAGAGTTAAAATCGAACCCCCTGCTCTGTCCCACCCCTTATCATAAAACCATCCCTGATGAGGTAACTGCTGGCACCTTCCCAGGAGTTCAGCAAAGTGTACCCAGCGTTCTCTCAACACGCCTGAAACTCCAGCAACGGCTCCCCCTGCAGGACGCTTTAATCATCTCCTTGTTCAAATGCCCTCAGAGGTATTAGCCATTACAACCCTGCGTTGAATTTGCTCCTATGTTGCTAAGCTTTGTTCTGTTACATTTGCTTTTGAAAGATCGCCTTGTTCTTGCTTTCGCTAACACTAGACGGGCACTGCCAAAGCTATGGTGGCATCCTGACTGAGTTGTGCTTGGTGTCACTGTCTAACCACTATAGCTGCTCCTTCACTGCCATGGACCCCTGGCACAGAACCACAGCCACTGACTCCTCAGCAAGAACTTAAAGCCCCCACTATCGGCGTGTCAGAGCACCTCCAAGGGCTGCTTAATGAAGCACAGAGCTGCTTTGATCTCTGTCGTTTTTGCTCATAGGCACGGCAGCACCCGGCTGTGGAGTACAATGGTTACCCAAGGTGGTGGGGACGAGAGGGTGCTGGGCTGCAGTCATCAGTTTTACAAGCAGCTTTATAACTGTGCATTATAACTATTCCTCTTCAGCACTAGAATTTACAGTCAGTGAGACAGATCTAACTGCCAATCCTGTTTACTCTGGAATACATACTTCAAACATATTTTACACATTTTTCCATATATATATATATATGTATATATTTTAATGTTTAGAATATATTTGAAATATATCAAAAATGAAAAAAAAGAGACAGTTTTGAGAGATACAATCTGGATTCCTAGTTGATGTATTGTAAATGCAAGTTTTGAATTGGATTAGCTGGGAGAAAGTTTTCCATTTCCCGCATGTTTTGCAGACTCTCAGTAATCGAGCTGTCAAAACACCAGCATCCCTTCTCCTGATGACATCCTCCTAGCTCTATCATCGACACTTCCAATGTGGTGTGGAATTGGTTAGAAGTATTTAAAAAAACAAACATAAACGGCAGCCTGTCCCCTGACTCGCTGTCCCGCTGTCCCGCTGTCCTTTGCCTCCTCTATTCACAGGCCAGCTTGCCGTCGAAGCTGGACAGCGCAATGGCAAACGCCTGCACGGCGCACATGGGGTAATTATAGTCCAGAGTAAAGGCATCGTCTGCGACCCGCCCGAACTGCATCACAATATAGTCCACTGTGGGAGGAAGCAGAGAGAGGGGCAGAGAGTAAAAACTGCACTACAGGAAGGAATAAGCATTATATTCCCCCGCAGTCTGTTTGCATGGCAGTTAAAGCGCTCGCTTGCTTGCTTGCGATGCGCGGGCTGGGGATTGCTGGTTCACATCCAGCTCCCACCCTGTTCAATATCAGCGCAACACGCAGCAGAGAGGAGCCGGGGAGCTCACCGTCCTTGCTGTGTACGATCTGGAAGTTCTTGACGGAGGCGTGCGTCACTCTCCCGGAGAAGTTGAGCACGTAGGACTGCGTCTCGTTGTTCCACACCGGCGTCTTGTTGTGCAGCTCGATCAGGTTCTCCATGTTCTTGTTCTGGTAGCGAATCAGGAGCCCGTCGTTATCCTGCCAGAGGAGAGACAGAGATAAGAGAGAGAGGGGAGAGACAGAGATAAGAGAGAGATAGAGACAGAGAGAAGGGTTAGACGAGAGACAGAGCAGAAAATGTATCCTGTTAATATATATAGATAGATAGATAGATACATACGCACAAACACACATAACTAACATGCCTTGTGCAGTTGGTTACATCTGCTATTTCACATAGAGGTGGCAGTGTCTCTCAGCGTCAGAATAAAGAAAAAGTCTGGGGGAGATTTAGAAATCTTGTAATTGAGTCCACCCAATTCCACAGGATCAAAACAAAACATAATAAGATTAATTTTTTTTTTAATTTTTTTAATGAATTCCAATTGGTTTTGCATTAAAAAATAACTACATAAGAAGAGAAACAGTCACAGGGTCCTAAACTGGTCAAAGCACTTTAAATTTGAATTTGCCTCCTGGGGCAGGTGGGTGTGACAGTATTGCACTCTGGGTTCATTGCCTCGGAGATTGATTCTGTTTCAGCAGTTAAACTAACAGGACCCAGGGCAGGCTCTAACTGGAAGAGACACCCACATTCCTGGGTCGAATTGGCACACGCTCACTGTCCTCGTTCATCCCAGGAATGATCACAGTCATCCTGCGAGGCCCTTTAAATCCCAGAACGTTGGTCTCCTGTAACAAGAAGCAATGGAAGGAACGGCATGTCTCGATGATTTCAATTAGGAAGGTAAAGGATGCTCTAAAACCACACTGTCTCTAATTAAACCTGTTCTAGATCTTCTTTCTACTGTCACATAGTTTACTCACATAAATGATAGCTGAGAGCTCCTGGCGCACTTTCGACCAGTCAGAGCTCGCCCTGTCAGGGTTGAGCCCGTTATCGAACACAGTGAATTTGGTCCCCATTACATTGGACCTGTAAAAAGAATGCATATTTGACAGATGTTCAGCAATGACTGTGGAGGTCTGAGCCCATGTGTTCATGCTTTAAAGACATGCAAGTAAGAACCTGCTTGGTTTATACATCGGTTCTCTTGGGAGTTTCTTCCTGTTCAAGTCATTTCTTTGTGATTTTTTCCGAATCCAGATCTCCTCACCCTCTGACACCCTCAGAGACCTGAGGAATGCTCATGCCATGTGTCCACATGATTGGAGTGAGTTGTTCCAAGATACTTTTGAAAATACGTTATCGCACCTGCAGGGGGGTTAGAATCATTCGCTTTTACCTCAACTTTCCGATGAAGTTCTCCCCATCCCGGGACATGTCTGTGGGGTCTACAGAGATCAGATAATTGGACGTTTTGCTCTTCTTGCGTTTCCTCCCAGCCAACAGGAACACCTGATGAAGAGAGTCAGACGGGAAGCCACCTAATAGACTTGTAGGGGACAGTTAGCCTCAAATACCCAGCCTTGCAGCCCAAGCCAAATCCATGTTTAAAAGGAGGCGCTGGCATCGCAGTTTATACATTTATAAACTGGGTGATATCCCCCCCCCCCCCCCCCCCCCCCCCCCCCCACCCTCCCCGTTTGTTGATGAACTCCTGACCTTCTTGTCGTTGTCGAGGTGCAGGTAGTAGGTAGGGTAGAGGCCCCGGTCCATGCCCTTCTTGTCGCGGGTGACCTTGCACTTGATCGTCACGCCCTGGGGGGCGGGTCCCAGCACAAACTCCTCCAGATTGCCCACCTCGATGACTGGCGACGGGGGCCGCTCCTCCTCCTGTAAACACGCAATCTTTCAAACTCTCCGCGTCGCTGGCTTCCCTGTCTCCAGACTCGCTGGGTTCCCTGTCCCCAGGCTCGCTGGCTTCCCTGTCCCCAGGCTCGCTGGCTTCCCTGTCCCCAGACTCGTGTCTGCTTCTGTCTGTTGCTGTTCCTTGACTTACTATCCTGCGCTGGGGAGTAAACTGGGATGTGTGTGTGTGTATATATATATATATACGATTCACTATTCTTCTCAAATCCGTCTTTCAGCAGAACTCACTTTTTTGGCCTTTTTGCCCTTGCCCTTCTTCTTGGTGCTTTTCTGGGCTGCCTCGTTTTCCTCCTCGCTCTTGTTCTCCTCTGATTTCGCAGTATCTGTGCAGACAAAGAGACACGGAGACACAGGGACACAGACATGGAGACACAGAGACACAGGGACACAGACATGGAGACACAGAGACACGGGGACACAGAGACACAGGGACACAGACAAGGAGACACCATGAGAAATAAACAAATGACAGTAGAAACTCAGTCGCATTTAACTGACATTAAAAACCAGGACCTCAAAACAAGGCCAAAATATGTTTAAATGCAGGGCACATACAGAGAGACAAGAGTCTCCCTCACTGGTAAAACATACCCGAGTGCTCCCCTGGAAACACAGCAGTCTCCTCTATACTCGAGTGCTCCCCTGGAAACACAAAGATCTCCTCTATACTCGAGCTCTCCCCTGGAAACACAGTGATCTCCTCTATACTCGAGTGCTCCCCTGGAAACACAGCGATCTCCTCTATACTCGAGTGCTCCCCTGGAAACATAGCGATCTCCTCTATACTCGAGTGCTCCCCTGGAAACACAACGATCTCCTCTATACCTGAGTGCTTCCCTGGAAACATAGCAATCTCCTCTATACTCGAGCTCTCCCCTGGAAACACAGTGATCTCCTCTATACTCGAGTGCTCCCCTGGAAACACAGCGATCTCCTCTATACTCGAGTGCTCCCCTGGAAACATAGCGATCTGCTCTACACTCGAGCGCTCCCCTGGAAACACAACGATCTCCTCTATACTCGAGTGCTCCCCTGGAAACACAGCGATCTCCTCTATACTTGAGCGCTCCCCTGGAAACATAGCGATCTCCTCTTGCACTCAATGTGCCCTGTATTCATGTCTTAATTAACATGCAGTGGTAGCAGAGCTCTGGATACAGAGACCAGGCACCCCAGTCTTTAGCAGAGGCTTCCCCAGACCCACCTTTCTGCTTCTTGCCCTTCTTGTCTTTGGCCTCGCCCCCTGTCTGGAACATCGCGGTGGGGTTTGCTGTGCTCTTTTTCTTGGTCTGTTTGGAGTCACTGCCGCTCTCCTCTCCTTCTGACTTTGACTCTGCGAGGTGTGTGTGTGTGTGTGTGTGTGTGTGTGTGTGTGTTGTGTGGTGTGTGTGTGTTTGTTCTCTTGAGTGATCTCTGAATGAATTCGTAGTGCGTAGTGTGTTTGCGTCTGTGTTTTTGGGGGTGCTCCAATCTAGGAGAGAAACAGAAAAAAGCTTCCTCATTGAGAACCCTCTGCCCCGAATGCCCTTACCCCCAACGCTCCTTTTCCTCCCCTACCCACTTGAACAGTCTGGCAGGCCACCCTATTTTCACCTTGGCCTCGGGGTGCTTCATGAGAGAGAGGACTCCCGCATACCACAATGAATTAGCAGCGACAGCATGGCTGGGTAACCCATTCCATACACCCTCCACTCCTACCCTCTGTCTGTTTCCGCTCCACATCCACAGCTCTCTGTGCTTCACAAGAAAGGGTTGACTTCTTGAGTAAATTAAAAACTCTGACAAAGCCCCCCTTAACCCTTGTATTTTTAAGATCAATAGATTTCGTTCCCTCAGTCTAGCCCGATACCCTTTAGCCATGGGGGTCTCTTCTCTGAATTCAAATGCTCACTTTCAATTCTAAGGTAAAACTCAATTTCTTGCTATGTTTTAGCTTTTGACTGCAATGCATTCGTAGACCCACGAGTTCTCTTGAGTGAATCTGGAATGCATTCGTAGACCCACGAGTTCTCTTGAGTGAATCTGGAATGCATTTGTAGACCCACGAGTTCTCTTTAGTGAATCTGGAATGCTTTCGTAGACCCACGAGTTCTCTTGAGTGAATCTGGAATGCATTCGTAGACCCATGAGTTCTCTTGAGTGAATCTGGAATGCATTCGTAGACCCACGAGTTCTCTTGAGTGAATCTGGAATGCATTCGTAGACCCACGAGTTCTCTTGAGTGAATCTGGAATGCATTCGTAGACCCACGAGTTCTCTTGAGTGAATCTGGAATGCATTCGTAGACCCACGAGTTCTCTTGAGTGAATCTGGAATGCATTCGTAGACCCACGAGTTCTCTTGAGTGAATCTGGAATGCATTCGTAGACCCACAAGTTCTCTTGAGTGAATCTGGAATGCAAATCGTTTGAACAGTTCTGGACGCACCTTTCTTTTTCCCCTTGGCCTCGGGTTTGCTCTCCTGTACCTGGAACATGGAGGCAGACTCCTTCTTCTTGGGTTTAGTCACTTCTCCTTTGGCTTCTGTCTCATTTTTCTCCTCTGAGAAAAGGGACAATGTTCTTTACAAAAGTCTACTGGAGCTGCAATATAACTGAAATAAACTACAGCAGAAGCTCAAAGTGGCAGTCCTCTGACTTACAAACTGACAGGTCAACAAGACACCCGCTTGAAACCAGAAACAGGGCCCCTGGAAGAGACGTGAAGAGCAGGGTGGAGGAATGTGACCTGGCTCTCCTTACTAAGACCGTTCACGAACACAGTTCACATGCACTCACTCATTGGAAAGGAAACAGGTCTCACAGTTAAACACAGCCTGATAAACAGGGGCTCTGGGGTGAGGAAATCGCCTGCACTGTACACACAGGCGTAGAAATCGTCTCTGTCATGACAAGCAGTGATGAGGTGACACGAGTTATAAACGTTGTTAAAAGCTTTCATATAGGCACCCGTTGTCTAGGTTGAATAGTCACAGAACTGGCACGTTTTCAAAGGGATGAGAAAAGGAAAGTCAATGCTGAATGTTTCCAGAGCTCCCTGCAGCCGGCCTCAAACTGACCTTTTGTTTGGGATTTCTCGTCCGCGGCGGCATCTCTGGAGGCCGTGTCTTTTTTAGTTTTCTTTTTCGTCTTTTTAACGGGAGCTTCTTCTGGGGGGTCATCCTGCTCATCTCCGTCATCATCGTCCGAGTCTTAAAAAAATACACAAAACCAGCAGGTGTTGGCTCAGAAATTCATTACACAGTACTGGTTCCACTGGTGTACCAGATGCAGAGTATGGGTTCCACTGGTGTGATTTACATTTCTGTGTTTTAAAAGGAAACTTGGAAAGGGAATCTACACAACAAACAGAAAACACATTCCTTCCCCACAGCAAGCTGTTCTTGAAGTCTGAATTCAGGAGACAGGGCAGAGAATGCACTGCAGAGTTTACCCTCCAGCACTGAAACACTCACCTTTCTTCTTTTTGGGCACCATTTTAGTCTTTTTCTTTGGTTCTTTTTCTGCAGGCTCGTTCTTTTCTTTGTCAGGTTTCTTTTTCTTTATTTTCTTTCCATCTAGGAGAAGAAGCAGAGAAGGGAAGATGAACACGCTGCTCACAGTTTAACAAACAGCAAAAGAATAAAAGGGAAAGCACACCATGATTGTTCGCTCTCGTAAGTATTCTTACTCTGTGTGTGTGTGTGAGAGTGCTGTATCACTCTTACTCTGTGTGTGAGTGCTGTATCGCTGTTACTCTTACTGTGTGTGAGTGCTGTATCACTGTTACTCTGTGTGGGACTGCTGTATCACTCTTACTCTGTGTGTGTGCTGTATCGCTGTTACTCTGTGTGAGAGTGCTGTATCTGTATCTCTGTATCACTGTTACTCTGTGTGACTGCTGTATCTCTGTGTGTGCAGTGCTCTATCTGCTCTTACTCTGTGTGACAGTGCTGTATCGCTCCTACTCTGTGTGTGAGTGCTGTATCCTGGGTTTGCTCTCCGTGTGAGTGCTGTATCCTGTCTCACGCTGGGCTCTTACTCTGTGTGTGAGAGTGCTGTATCACTCTTACTCTGTGTGTGTGCTGTATCGCTCTTACTCTGTGTGAGAGTGTCCTGTACAAACACTCTTACTCTGTGTGAGAGTGCTGTATCAGGTTACTCTGTGTGAAGTGCTGTATCACTCTTACTCTGTGTTTGTAAAACATATCACTCTTGTGTGTGTGCTGTATCATCTTACTCTGTGTGACTGTATCACGTTACTCTTGTGTGAGTATCACTCTTACTCTGTGTGTGAGTGCTGTATCGCTCTTACTCTGTGTGAGAGTGCTGTATCGCTCTTACTCTATGTGCTGTATCACTCTTACTCTGTAGAGTGCTGTATCCTCACTCTGTGTGTGTGCTGTATCACTGGTGTGACCCCACGTGCTGTATCGCTGTTACTCTGTGTGAGAGTGCTGTATCACTCTTACTCTGTGTGGGAGTTGCTGTATCACTGTTACTCTGTGTGTGAGAGTGCTGTATCACTCTTACTCTGTGTGAGTGTGCTGTATCACTGTTACTCTATGTGTGAGACTTCTGTATCACTCTTACTCTGTGTGTGTGCTGTATCACTGTTACTCTGTGTGTCAGTGCTGTATCGCTCTTACTCTGTGTGTGTGTGCTGTATCACTGTTACTCTGTGTGACAGTGCTGTATCGCTCTTACTCTGTGTGTGAGAGTGCTGTATCACTCTTACTCTGTGTGTGTGTGCTGTATCGCTCTTACTCTGTGTGTGAGTGCTGTATCGCTCTTACTCTGTGTGTGAGAGTGCTGTATCGCTCTTACTCTGTGTGTGTGTGCTGTATCACTCTTACTCTGTGTGTGTGTGCTGTATCGCTCTTACTCTGTGTGTGTGTGCTGTATCACTCTTACTCTGTGTGAGTGCTGTATCACTGTTACTCTATGTGGGACTTCTGTATCACTCTTACTCTGTGTGTGTGCTGTATCACTCTTATCTGTGTGTGTGCTGTATCTCTGTTACTCTGTGTGTGACAGTGCTGTATCGCTCTTACTCTGTGTGGGAGTGTGCTGTATCACTGTTACTCTGTGTGACAGTGCTGTATCACTCTTACTCTGTGTGGGAGTGTACTGTATCTCTTACTCTGTGTGACAGTGCTGTATCGCTCTTACTCTGTGTGGGAGTGTGCTGTATCGCTCTTACTCTGTGTGACAGTGCTGTATCGCTCTTACTCTGTGTGGGAGTGTGCTGTATCTCTTACTCTGTGTGGCAGTGCTCTCCTGCTCGTTGCTCTTCCTTGTCTTCCTGGGTTTGCTCTCCGTGTCGTTGGCCTGTCTCACGCTGGGCTCTTGCTTTTTCTTTTTGGGTTTCTTCTCCGGGACAGATCCTGCACAAACACAGCTGAGGGGTTACAGGAGTAATAACCAAGGGTTTGAAAACATACATTTCCATACCGGAGGACAACGTCCTTAGCAGGTTCAGCAGATGATATGATATTGCTTATTATGAGCGACACCCTGTAGAGTCACCACTTGTGAAGCTGGCACTGGGACCCCACGTTCACACGGCTACACACACTACAGAACATTATATGGGCTCCTAGCAGCTGCCAGGAAGGCTTTGCTTCTACAGCTGTATTATGAAGCAGGGAGAAGTTACAGGTTAAACAGCGACAGCAGCCTCCAAGACAAAGGAGACAACAATCTGAGAACAACGAGCAGTAAAATAAGAGAGAAATATAACATGATCTTACCGTCCGGAGCAGCAGCAGGGATAGCATGGGATAAAAGAGGAGACAGATAAGAAGGCATGCTACATTGTGTCTGCATACGACGGTACGAGAAGTGACGTGTGATAATAATAACCTATACAGAAAGAGCATAGAGCTCCGGTATACTTATATACGTGTAATCGTATTTTATAGATAGATAGATAGATAGACAGACAGATAGATAGATAGATAGATAGACAGATACATAGAGACAGACAGACAGATTAATTTTCATTCCATATACCTTTTCTTCCCTTAGTCATTTTAAAACCAAAGACACACACACTCACAGACACACACACACTCACACACACACACACAAACACAAACAGACACACACTCCATATTTTTAACTACATAATCTATATGCTGTAAATGTGTAAAATCAACAGCTATCTGATCTGAAAGGTCTTCTGGAGTCCAGGGATGGATGGTAAGTGTTCGGGGTAGACCTGTGAAAACTGAAGCCACCGATCATGTTCACTGTGCAGTGAGAGCCAGTCAGACAGGACTCTATTAAACAGCACCCAGCTCTCCCAGTCTTCATCCTGCCTCCTGGTGTAACCTGGAAACAAGGTCACCCGGGTCTCCCCAGCAATACAGCAGCAGAGGATTACACCCACAGCTCCTAATCTCATTACTGGACAACCTTGTGTGTCTAATTATACCATCACACTTGACAATCCCACAGGCAAGGAAAACACAAGAGCCGCTAACGCTTTAGATGAAGTGTCTCGAATCACTGTGTATTTACACAGCGGTGCAGAGTAGCAGAGCAGCTGCAGTGGCCCAAACATCCAAAACCTTATCTGCAACGATCTCGCAAATTAGAAACTCTTTGTATATTACACACGGGAGTCCCGCAATGGGCTCTCTGCTGGAGGTGACTTTTAAAAGGTAGGTATCTACCTTTAATCTCTGCTAGCAACGCTTCCTGTGCCTCGTTTCATTCAATTAATTTTCAGAAGAGACAGTGACAGAATTGACTTCATGTTGTTCTAGGTGCTACTTGAATGGTCATATTTTTTAAAAACCATACTGCCTTTCTTTTTAAGCTGTTTTTTTTTTTTTCTTGGTGGATTTTTACTGTGGTTGTGATTCTCCATTGAAGTCAGTTACTGCTTGGATAGGATTCCCTCACAGCTATGACTAATGCAGCCCCAGGCTAGAACTGCCCTGTCCTGAAAAACTGAAACACCCTGCCAAATCCAAAAGCTATCCAAGCACAAACAAAGTTTCTGTGCACGCTCTATTATAACCACCACTGCCAGAGCCTCACTGTAAACAGCTCACTTAGTCCAAACGCAGTGATATCAGTGCTTAACTAATTACAGAGCGTGACAATGAGACCACTCACACAGACCCCCCTCCCTGTACACAACGTTACCTTCTCTGCAGACATGCCAGGGGTCTGGGATCCACTCGAGGACCGCCTGCGTTCAAAAATCCATGTAAAACACAACAGAGACCCCAAAACAACCAAACCCAGCTCCTTAGGGAAGAGCAGTGAAAGCTTTGCTCAGCAATGAGCCCTCAGCAGAACGGTAAAGGAGATCATCGGATTTACCTGAGCTCCATCTGCCAGGGAAATAACAGGCTGTCTGGGACAAACCACCCAGAGGGAGAGGGGTGGGGTGGGGGCAGGAGGAATGTTCTCGTGCTGAAGGACTGTGTAACGGGTGTACTCAAGGGCGCTGGAACTAGGGGTGCTGGGGGTGCGGCACACCGAAAACGTGTCCCCAATTCAAAAACAAGTTACCCGAAAGTAGTTGGGGGTTAAAAAAAAAAATTCCACTGCCACTGGGTGCACTCAATTTTTTACTTATGAGATAAACTCTCAAATACAAACAAACTGTGTCCTAGGCGTTGTATCCACCCGCAAACACAGCAAAACCATCAACAGTCATCTTCCGGGACGGTTATTGATCCTGATAAGACCAGGGACACGGTGATCACTGGTTCCCTCGACCAGGGTTATTGAAAGCCTTACGAGATCATTGCTCCGGTCACACTGAACATTCCTACCTGTCTTTGCAGCTGGGAAGCGCAATCTTCATCCTGGTCGCTGTAACAAAAAAAAGACTCGAGCTTTATTAACGGGGTTTCTACATTTTACTGTTCCTTCAATCCACAACTGAGCAACACGGGCACCCGCAGCAGGGTTCGCTTTGAATCAAAGCTGGTTTTATTTCTAGATGAGAGGGAAGCCATCCGTTGTGATTCTAAGAGGTATCCAGCACTCTCAGTAAGAACTCGGAAAGAACGCACGTCGAGCGCACAGACCGCAGGTTTAAATACCGTGTATCGGAGCGGCTCGCAGGCTCTGCGTGCACCGCTGAGATGGGGTTGTCAACGTCCTTCGACCAGAAGACCGCGTAATAATGAAGAGATCCAGCCATGGGCACAGCAAGGCACTCAACTCGAGTGAAAAATAACAAACAAGAAAGCTGAGAGGGAACGAGGCACCGCAGTGCTATGTGATCCATGCTCGGAAATAGTTTCGATCAGCACTTTCACACCGCTGGAGTATTGTGTTCCAACAGACGCGTATGTTTTGACACTGCATCACCGTGCAGTGTTATACATAATTAAAAACGGATGAAGTAAACATAGTTCTTGTAATAAGTAAAATGACGTATTGTAACAATGGCATGTTATAAATAATATGTTCATTTATTATGTATGTATTTGGTTTTTTAACTATTTGCATTGAATTTCAGATAGAAAGGGCTGGATTCTCAATCGCATTTACCCGCAACCTTATTTAGATAAATAAATACAATCTGTAAATCTGAAAGAACCAGCTAAAGATCACGGAGCTGTTTAACCTGTTTGCTTTTTTAAAACTAATATACTGTATGTGTCTTTCCGGTCTGACAAATCGAGCTAATGACGATCTGGTGCAGAAAGCTTTCCAAATCTAGCGCAGTGTGCTGCTTTCCCTGCCGATTACCTACAGGGCACAACAATGAGAATTTAGCTGCAGCGCCTCTTCAGTTGTACACGGGTTATAATGATTTGCAATGCATGAAAATGTTGCCTTTTGAAAATGTGCATGAACTGTCAGATCTCAGGCTGACAAAGCAAAGCAGAGTGAGAGTTTAACCCGACGCTACAGCAAATGCAACTACCATCTCTGAATAACCGAGAGAGGTGATCTGATCCTCAGACAGCTATCATCTCTGAATAACCCAGAGAGGTGATCTGATCCTCAGACAGCTATCATCTCTGAATAACCCGGAGAGGTGATCTGATCCTCAGACAGCTATCATCTCTGAATAACCCAGAGAGGTGATCTGATCCTCAGACAGCTATCATCTCTGAATAACCCAGGAGAGGTGATCTGATCCTCAGACAGCTATCATCTCTGAATAACCCAGAGAGGTGATCTGATCCTCAGACAACTATCATCTCTGAATAACCCGGAGAGGTGATCTGATCCTCAGACAGCTATCATCTCTGAATAACCCGGAGAGGTGATCTGATCCTCAGACAGCTATCATCTCTGAATAACCCGGAGAGGTGATCTGATCCTCAGACAGCTATCATCTCTGAATAACCCAGAGAGGTGATCTGATCCTCAGACAGCTATCATCTCTGAATAACCCAGAGAGGTGATCTGATCCTCAGACAGCTATCATCTCTGAATAACCCGGAGAGGTGATCTGATCCTCAGACAGCTATCATCTCTGAATAACCCAGAGAGGTGATCTGATCCTCAGACAGCTATCATCTCTGAATAACCCGGAGAGGTGATCTGATCCTCAGACAGCTATCATCTCTGAATAACCCAGAGAGGTGATCTGATCCTCAGACAGCTATCATCTCTGAATAACCCAGAGAGGTGATCTGATCCTCAGACAGCTATCATCTCTGAATAACCCGGAGAGGTGATCTGATCCTCAGACAGCTATCATCTCTGAATAACCCAGAGAGGTGATCTGATCCTCAGACAGCTATCATCTCTGAATAACCCAGAGAGGTGATCTGATCCTCAGGCAGCTATCATCTCTGAATAACCCAGAGAGGTGATCTGATCCTCAGACAGCTATCATCTCTGAATAACCCGGAGAGGTGATCTGATCCTCAGACAGCTATCATCTCTGAATAACCCAGAGAGGTGATCTGATCCTCAGACAGCTATCATCTCTGAGCAGTACAGGCAAGTGGCCCTAGAACCTGTAGGCGATGTGTGGTGTGCCATGTGAAAAAAAAACAAAACAAAAAAAAAACAAAGCGTATTACTCTACACACGTTACCACCACCTTGTGGTTGAACTAGGTACTGAACACACCGCTGGTAAGACTGCACGCAATGCCAGGGTTTCATTTGTATTTATTACTATTGTTTTGGTTTGTTATTGAATGTATATGTATTTTGTTGAGAGCGGCGGAAGCTGTTGGGATTGAGTTTAGTGCCCCCTGGTGGTTCGCTCTCAGTGGTGCACAAGCGCTCATTTTTATTAAAGAGTCATTTTTTTTCTCTTCTGATTTTATCGTGTAATTTACTCATATTTACACAACGCTGGACTGTATCAATTAGCTAATGGTTACATTCTGACTTCTGCCCATGTGATGTAATTGTATCTGTAATCTCTTTATTCCACGGGTGCTTATGAGAAGTGCTAGAATTGGTTTCCTTAGGTATCAAATGAAGTACTGACTGGTCATCTTTTTCTCTTCCTGGCACCCGCATGTAATGTTAATACTTTTAAATGAAAAGGGGTCGGTCACTTACTTGTCCGAGGTCCAGACTTCCCGCAGAATATCTGACTGCAGAGGCATAAGGGTCCCGGGACTGGTCTGTGCAAGATCACAGCAAACCTCAAACCAGACTTCACCAGCAAACTCCCCCTAACTGAGCCACGGTGCGGTGCTTCTTCAGGGTCTAAGAGAGACGCTGCAATAACAAGGGATCCTGAGCAGTAGATGATCGACTGGCTGACTATAATGGAGAAGTGCACACAAGCGTTTCTAACTCATACAATCTCCCTCGACACTGACTCAAGCCTTCACTAAATTAGGATTAAAAATCTGAAAACGCCCAACGCTCTAAGCAGCAAAGCTTGGTGACATTCTTCTCTCGTGCCTCGAGTCTGTCACAGTCTCTCACTAATATCCCATACGTCTCTTAGTATGTGATTCCGGTGCTGTCCGAATACAACTGGATGCAGAGGTCAGCCTCTCGTTCCTGTGAGTGAATGCAGAGCCAGAAAGACACTCAACCCCCCCACAGCCCCCCCAGCTTACCTAACCTCCCAGCCCCTCTAAGAGGATTGAGGAAAGTGTGACAGGCAGGCTGCTAGCTATCCTTCTGAGAGGGTTATTTTCAGTTCACATCTGCTGTGTGGCTCGATTCAGCCTTCGTTAATCAGCAGGCTTGCTGGGGTCTTATTGAAGTCATATTACGATTGGGTTCTGTTGCTTTAGTGGTCCGGTCCAATGGGTTAGAACCAAGCTTCATGGCAAAGGAGTCTTTGATCTGTGTGAGTGTGCTGTCTGGAGATTGGAATATGGGGAATCGTGCAATTCTGACAAGTTCAAGCTTCATCTCATGGATCTTCCAGCGCACCTCAGTTCTGTAAGTCAGACAGAGAAACACCCACCCAGTCAGAATTCATTCCACATTCCAGAAGAGTTTACAGCTGCCCGCTGTAGAGCTCTCCGAATCACGTCTAATCTCCAGGTACACTGGTGAAATGTGCTGGATCTGAACCCAGACCTCCGTGGGTGAATGCCTGCTGTTTTACCAGCCTACGTCCAAAACACAAATCAGATAAATGTTCTTTGTATTTAAGAGAGATCCGCTGAGCAGCTTTAAGCTTCTTTCAGCTGTGTTTTATTGCACAGTTTCTAACAACACTTACACTGAAGTCACATGGCAAACGAGATCTGAGTTGGCTTGGGTTAGGTTAGCAGTAATCAGCCCAGATCATGTGATAAAGGCTACTGTCTTTAACTGGACAAGAAGGCGGAATATAAAATAATAACAATAAAACATATCCTAAAAGGAATACAACATAGTTTATAGGTGAAACTATTTTAATTTATACAATATTGGATAATCTGTTGAGGGTGCAGTGACTATGAAAGCCCACCAGATGGTGCTGCTGCCTAAACACCGTACTAAAAGCGGGGACAACTGGAAATAAAGAGACAGGTGTTGATGGATCTTTCTAGTGATCTTGAGATCAGTTTTCCTGTTTTTTTTTTTTTTTTTTTTTTTTTTTTTTTTTAATTATTGCAGTTTCTTTGTATTACTAGAACTAGGAGGGAACTAACTTTAGCCAGATATCACTTAAAAAAAATTATATACAGCTAGACACGGTCCAAGACAGAATAGTGCTAACACATTGCAATAAACAAGTCTGCTGTTAACTTGCTGAGGACACCGCTACAGGAAAATGTGAATACAATAGCAAAAGAGGAACGACTGAACGATTTGTACTGGTTCTGACCGGGACGAAAAAATGAAGGCTGAACAGTGGGCCAATCCCAGCTTTCCCGAGATGCTGGCTGGGAGCTGCTCTGTCTTATCACTCCCGAGGCAGCTGTCATTCCTGCACGCGGGAACGCAGCGACACAGGCTGGCACTTCAAATACTGCAAATTGCTCAGATTATTGACTGATTAAGACAGTCTAGACTAATAGCTTTTTTGGCGCTAACACCAACCCTTGAAAACAACACAGGCCTTGGCAGGGAGCCTAAGGAAGGACAGGGCTCTGGGGAGGGGGAGCGACTGCAGTCTTAAAGGTATAGGGTCCCGCTTTTACAGGGAGACTCCGTTTCCATGAGATGTTAGAGCTTGGCATTGATTTCATGTGAAGCTTGCTGTCATTCTGAGCGGTGCGTATTGAAATTACTGAGCCAAGGTGTGTTACTGTAGGTGTAGCTCGGCATGACGCAACTGGAAGCAGATCTGTGTCGTTGACAGAGGATAAGGGACCTCCTGGCCCATCCCTTTGCTGTAGTATTGTTCTAATACAATACTGCTGTGTATTTTTTCTGCCTGTGTCTACAGTAGGGGTGTGCAGATACTCGTATGTTCAGAGTATTTGAATCAGTTCAAACACAACCATTTGTTAGCGTGCCGATATCAACACAAGAAAAGCTGCCCTTCCCTCATCTTTACAATTTAGTGCCAATCAATGGCGATTCTCTTCTGCTCTGAGTGCTTTAAAAGCCTACCAGAAGCAAATAAACTGCAGCAAGCTGACAGTGAAAATGCAAAACTAGCAAATGCATCTGATTCACAAACCTGACCTTTCTTTAAACAGGTACCTCTGTGGAAGCTGAGGTTTGTAGTTCTTTTTTAAAATCGAGTCTAAAAGCAGAGACAGCACCTTGCCCAGGACTACAATCCCACAATCCACTGCAGAGGTGATGCATTGCTAAGTGAAGAAAAACAAAAAGGGAGTTAATTAGCATATAAAATGTTCCATCGTGGAGCCGAGCACTCCTTTCAATCTGAGCTGAGCTCCTAGCAGCAGTCAATCAGAAAGCAGACGGGCTCATTTCCGAAAGCAGTGTCAGTATGAAGCACAGGCAGCATTGGGCAGAGTCTCAGAATGAACAGCTTGTGCTTCTTTCCAATGTCCAAAGCCAGACACAAGCACTGAAGCGAAGGCGAGGGCTGAGGAAGCTTTACCACGGGCAGGGTTCTCTGGTTTCTGGTTTGTATTGACTTTGCCGTTGGTATGAACTCACGCCCATGAAAACACAGCGCTACGTGTTCTGAAATGGACACCTTTTTGCTTCACGGTCGGTTTCAGTAACTAAGCGTTAAAGGGGATGTAATGTCATTTGTATTTGAAAAAGACAAATGCAAAAATCGATTTTTTAATGATATAAAAGGTGCATTTCGACGAGAAAAGGAAAGGGTTAAGGGAAGACATCAGAACTAGTTCAATGAGTGAGTCTGATTTCCTGGGACACAACATTTTTCTTCAACACTATTAAGACCCTAATCCTAAGGCACACCTTTTCAAACTAAGGAAAGGTCTGCTATTCCCAACAGCTGGATTTATTGTGTAAATTACATTCTTGTTAATAACAGCAGTTCAAAAGTACAGCTATGGCCAAATGTTTTGCATCACCTAGAATTTTAGGACTGAGACATATGTAATCAAAGAAACTACAAAATGATATCGCAACAGTCTACCAGAAGCCCTAATAGCAGTACAGTATTTCATATTAGAGTTTAAAATGCCATCAATTGCTGTCAGTTTTCTGTTAAGTCTATGGAAAGCTACAAAGCGGTGTGTAATTTCAATATATTAACGTAACATTATTCAGCAGGTTTCATTTGACTTTATGAAGCAAAATGCGTTTAATTCTGTAGGGTGATGCAAAGCACTTGTTCATCGCTGTGTTATTACAGGGTGACATTTCAGCCTGTGATCTGTAGGTGTGCCACCAATCCACTAAACTTATGGCCGTGGCTGCAGTGACACCAACTGTTCGCCTGAAACACCCCAAAAAACCTGCTGTCTATGAATAGCTGAGCAGAATCATCTGCGAGTTCTGTCTGAAGTGATGTGCCATGATAAGCAACCACTCGTCCAGAAACATTTCCTGTGGGATATATTATTGTTTTCTATAACCGTCTTTAAATAAAAAGGCAGTTTTGAGTCCTGCATTGGAAATACAGTGAGTTGAGCTGGATTCGAATGTGGTGTTGGACTGCACACTGTGTTAAAAGGATGTGGATGGTGTATTTCACCCTTACAATAACGTTATCCTGAAGCAGAGAGCTCTACAGACAAGCTGCAGCCTCACACTGGGCACAGTCCTGGAATGGAGAGCCGTGTAAAGAGCAGAGAGCTCTACAGACAAGCTGCAGCCTCACACTGGGCACAGTCCTGGAATGGAGAGCCGTGTAAAGAGCAGAGAGCTCTACAGACAAGCTGCAGCCTCACACTGGGCACAGTCCTGGAATGGAGAGCCGTGTAAAGAGCAGAGAGCTCTACAGACAAGCTGCAGCCTCACACTGGGCACAGTCCTGGAATGGAGAGCCGTGTAAAGAGCAGAGAGCTCTACAGACAAGCTGCAGCCTCACACTGGGCACAGTCCTGGAATGGAGAGCCGTGTAAAGAGCAGAGAGCTCTACAGACAAGCTGCAGCCTCACACTGGGCACAGTCCTGGAATGGAGAGCCGTGTAAAGAGCAGAGAGCTCTACAGACAAGCTGCAGCCTCACACTGGGCACAGTCCTGGAATGGAGAGCCGTGGAAAGAGCAGAGAGCTCTACAGACAAGCTGCAGCCTCACACTGGGCACAGTCCTGGAATGGAGAGCCGTGTAAAGAGCAGAGAGCTCTACAGACAAGCTGCAGCCTCACACTGGGCACAGTCCTGGAATGGAGAGCCGTGTAAAGAGCAGAGAGCTCTACAGACAAGCTGCAGCCTCACACTGGGCACAGTCCTGGAATGGAGAGCCGTGTAAAGAGCAGAGAGCTCTACAGACAAGCTGCAGCCTCACACTGGGCACAGTCCTGGAATGGAGAGCCGTGTAAAGAGCAGAGAGCTCTACAGACAAGCTGCAGCCTCACACTGGGCACAGTCCTGGAATGGAGAGCCGTGTAAAGAGCAGAGAGCTCTACAGACAAGCTGCAGCCTCACACTGGGCACAGTCCTGGAATGGAGAGCCGTGTAAAGAGCAGAGAGCTCTACAGACAAGCTGCAGCCTCACACTGGGCACAGTCCTGGAATGGAGAGCCGTGTAAAGAGCAGAGAGCTCTACAGACAAGCTGCAGCCTCACACTGGGCACAGTCCTGGAATGGAGAGCCGTGTAAAGAGCAGAGAGCTCTACAGACAAGCTGCAGCCTCACACTGGGCACAGTCCTGGAATGGAGAGCCGTGTAAAGAGCAGAGAGCTCTACAGACAAGCTGCAGCCTCACACTGGGCACAGTCCTGGAATGGAGAGCCGTGTAAAGAGCAGAGAGCTGTACAGACAAGCTGCAGCCTCACACTGGGCACAGTCCTGGAATGGAGAGCCGTGTAAAGAGCAGAGAGAGTACAGACAAGAGAGACACAGAGAAGAGGAGAGGAGAGGAGACGGTCCTCTCCGACGGACTCGTTAGTGTGTCGACTTGAAAACTGCTACAAGAGAGAGGAGATCAGAGAGAGCTGGCTGAGCAATGCACACAGCTGAAACTTTAACAAGAGAGAGAGACAGAGAGAGAGAGAGAGAGGAGAGAGAGGAGAGAGAGAGAGGAGAGGAGAGGGCTGGCTGAGCAATCACACAGCTGAAACTTTAACAAGAGAGAGAGACAGAGAGAGAGAGAGAGAGAGAGAGAGAGAGAGAGCCAGAGAGAGGCCGACCGACTCGTTAGTGTGTCGACTTTGAAATTGTTTCTCTTGTCTCTCTTTGTCTTCTCTCTCTCTCTCTCTCTCTCTACCTCTCTCTCCTCTACCGACCGACTCGTTAGTGTGTCGACTTTGCAAATGTGTTCTCTCTATCTCTCTCTCTTAGCTCTCTCTCCGTTAGCTCTCTGGCTTCTCTCTCTCCTCTCCTCTCTCGTTAGTGTGTCGACTTTGAAATTGCTTCTCAGAGAGAGCGGTCTCTCAGACGAGATCTTCCTCGAGGAGAGGCTCCTCAACTCTCACAGCTGAAACCTGAAACAGAGAGGAGAAGAGAGAGAGACAGAGAGAGACAGAGAGAGAGGTGAGAGAGAGACAGGAGAGAGAGGAGAGGGCTGGCTGAGCAATCACACAGCTGAAACTTTAACAAGAGAGAGAGAGAGAGAGAGAGAGAGAGAGAGAGAGAGAGACAGAGAGAGAGAGAGAGCAGGGAGAGATAGCAGAGAGAGCTAAAGAGGGAGAGCGAATATTTCAAAGAGACCTATCTTTTCGGCCCCCCTCCTTTCAGATGTTTTAAATATATATATATTTATAGTATTGCATAAATTTGATTTTTGTTTTACATCGTCCAAAGCCAGCTTAAAAAAAAAAAAAAAAAGTCAAAAAATAACAAAAAGAAGTGACGTCACCCAAATTGCTGCCCCAGATTTTGCCTGCGAGGAAAAAAGAAGCAAGGCAAATAAGATGGCAACAGCTTTATTTCCAGGGTAAAGGCCGGGCTGCATTAACACAGCCCAGCTCTGTCAGGCCATGGTTTAGCGGACAGTGCCGGTGCAGCTGGTCTGCACATCAGCACTCTCCCTCGCTGGCACTGATGTGAGAACACAGGGACCTGACACTTCTATTGGGCAGCAGGCAGGAATTATTCTGCCAGCTGGCAGCTGTTGCCAGAAGCTGCAGCCTTTCTCTTGAACCAGCAGCCCTCCCTCGCAGAACCACCACTGCTCACTCCAGCAGACGAGCACAGCACGAAAATTAGCTGGTTTTTTATTGTTTAAAGTGTAATTTCAGGGGGGGGGGTGCGGGAAGCGAGAAGCGGGAGATCCTCTGTGGCAGCTGCACTGTTAACAAGGATGTTTATGTGCATTTAATTAAAAAAAAAAAAATCCTGAAACAAAACAAAACTGGCAGATGTAAAGCTTCCAAAAACGTGTTAAATGATTACCCAGGACGGGAAAAGCCAGGCATGCAGTACCTGGGACGGGTGCCAGCTGCCGACAAAAGACTCCAGCGCACGCTCAGGAGGAACGTTCTCATTCCTCTTCTAGAGAAGTGATCACTTAGAGTAGCTCAGCTTTAAAATCTGCAGCACGGCTCCGGTAAGTATCCTGTTGTGTTTGTCCCACTTCTGAAACTGCCAAGAATCTATTTTCATTTTTTGTTTTGAAGGGGTCTGTTAAATTCTGCGGGAGCCAGTCGGGGGTTTGCACTGTATTGCACCCTCCCCCCTCCCCCTTCCCTGAAAGAATTAACATGCACAAGACGTGACTTGTCACTTCATTGCATGACATTGCCTACTCAAGACAGGGGAGACAACATTATTTTTTATAGCTGCGTGTGTGTGTGTCTGTGTGCCAACCCTCTCGCTGGCTCACTCTCACTCTCTCTCTCTCTCTCTCTCTCTCTCTCTCTCTCTCTCTCTCTCTCTCCCTCCCTCCCTCTCCCTCGCGCGCTTGCTCATGCTCTCCTCAGTCTCTCCCACTTTGGCAGCAGGGCCAAAATGGGCAGGGAGAATGCAGAGAGAAAGCAGCTTAGAGGGTAAAACAGAGAGGCCGCAGAATTGCTTCGACTGGGAGCCACATCCCCTGTTTGAGTGCAGCTGATCGTGAGCGCAGCCCTCTCCCTTTCTCTCCCTGTGCAGGCGAACACGGGGCACAGAAACGTGTTGTGGAGTCCGCGCCCAAGCGCCGCCATGACCCCTGTCAGCTTCAGCCAGCAGAGATCCCCGCCCGAGCACTTCAAAAGCTGCACAGGTATTTAACACTTCTCTTTTTACTGAAGGTGTATGAAAACATGCAGCCCCTTTTTCATTCCTTCCTTCCTCCTCCCTCCTTCTTCTTCTTCTTCTTCTTCTTCTTGTCTTTCGCGCCATCTTGCCGCAGCCAGGTCAAGGCATTTGGAAAGCAAAAGGGCAGGAAATGAAAAGGTGCTTGGAGCAGAGAGGGTCAGATCTTCACGAAGGTTCTGTCAAATTTATATCCGTAATCACAACAAGGTTTTTTTTTTTTTTTGTTCCATTTTAGAAAGATGGAAACAGTCCAGCTTAAGTTATTATCAAAGACCTTGCGTATAAACCAAGGTGAAACAAAACTGCAGATGCATCGAAAGCAGCAACTGAGCCCGTGTTTGAGCTGTGGATACTGCCTGGTTCATTCGGACACAGATGGCACGCTGCGGTCTGTGTGGATTAGGGTTTCTCTGTTGGCTAAGACGGCCTAAACTTACACTCAGTTCAACAGCCTTTCCCCTCGTGCCAGAAGAATCGCACACGACCAAATGTTATGTCGTTCTCTTTGAACACAAAATATATAATATATATATATATATATTTTTTTTTAACAAAAATATTTTTCCCATTATTTATTTATTTTTGAAGTCACTAGCTGCTTTGTTCTCTGCAAATATTTACAGAAGATTATTTATTTTTATTTTTTTGCATTTTGGTTCCACTGAGCGACTCTGGCAGGAAAGAGCAGACATTTCACACAAAGTAAATATTATATACATTGTTTTCATCCATCCTCAATCATACAGAACTCACATATAAAAGATACAGAAAACAAAAGGACATGTTTCAGATGGTGCCAGTAGGCAGCTTTGACTTTGTGTTACTGCACAGAACGAGGTTTCGTAAGGGTTGTAGAATTCATCTACTTTAAAGATCTGGTTGCAACAGTTCAAATAAAAGCTGTAGTTTTTCGCTCCAGGGTATTTCTGACAACACCTATTTTCAATATGGTGTCAGGAAGCAAGTTGAGAAACAATATGAAATCTGGCAGATCTGGCTTTCTCTCGTCAGGGGAACGTTGCTCATAGATCATATTCAGAGGAGTACGAAACACTTTTAAACCCAGTAGGATCCAGTTCAGGTATTCTGACGCGCACACAATTCTTCACCAGAGAAGAAGCAGTTCTATTCATTTTAGATTGCATTAAAATTGCAATCTACAGATATGTTTGAAAGGAGGTATAACTGCAGTGTACAAAAAGAACAAAAAGAAAGAAATTATTTAAAATATATAATTTATTTCAGGACGTTTTTTGGGCAAAAGCCCTCCGGTATCCTCATTCACACACTTCTTTCTATACTTTGAAACTCAAGAATGAGTGTTTGCAAAACGTTCTTGAAAACGGGAAAAAGAAAGTTTTGCGAATGCCAAAATACCAGATCAACAGGCTTTAGAGCACATGGGAGTTTGAGTGCCTGGAGACTTGAAAATGAGGGGAAAAGGGCTGCAAATAAACAGATTATATCAATCCGGTCAGTGACGAGGGAGGCAGATTGTTACAGCAATTAGAGGAATGGCTTCAGAGACTCCAGACTCCAATCCAGGGCTGGACCTCCTCTCACTATCGGTACATTAAAAGAGCATTGTTTGAAAAGACTCTCTTTTCATTTATATTGTTGTTATTATTATCATTGTGTGTTCAATATTTAAGTCTGCGTATTTTATTTCCTTCAGTATTTTTACGGAGTACAGTAGCTACGGGAAGTGAACTATCAGCAATGTTTAAGAAGCTGCTTGTTTTCCCTGCTGCTGTTAATGATGTAGCTCTCAGAGTGTAAAGCAGGGTCTTCAGAGCTCTGTACAGACCTCCAGTGACGAAGCTTCATGTAGTGACTCAACAGCACGGCCTTGTTTTTCTCTACCCAGATTTATCATCTACTTCCTGCCTCTCCTCAGATGAACTTGTCATTTTTTTTTTTTATTATGTTCAGGCTTGCCTGGCTTCCCGCTTGTGTGTCAGGCAATCAGGGCTTGTCTGGTCAGACAAAAACACAGCCGCACTCCACTCGACAGAGAGCTTAACCACGTACACCAGACTTTGAACTGCAGCAAAGTTATACTTTAATGAACAGCAATGAAGTCGATCTGTATTATTTTTTCTTATTATCCAGCACTAAACAGCACCACAAAACCCGACTGGTGTTCTGAAAAGCCTGCTGATCACTGAAGGAAAGCAGAAAAAGTTTGCTTTGCTCAAAAACACTCCACAGCTGTATTTTAATTTCAACAACAAAAAAAAAAGAAAGAAAGAAAGAAAGGCAGAGTCTCATTTCACCCTCGCTCGCTCACATGCCCGCTGTGCTCAGTGGCGACACTCTGCACAATCACAGTTTCGCACAGCTAGTGTGTTCCTGGTATCGGATTGCGTTCCGTTGTGGAATATTATATATCAGTGCATTATAACTGCCAGGTAATTGTTTGGAAACTACACTGGTGTGAAGAGTGAAGTCAGGTCAAGTCTGTACAGATCAGTTCAGCAGCCATGACGTGCGTTTCTCGGCCCTGCATATGAAGTGGAGAAACAGTGGCGAGGAAAAGGGCTTGTGATTCTGGGTTTTCCACAGACTTGTGTTCTTGCCCTACATGCAGCCATTGCAAAGACTATTCTTATCATTCCTGAGTGATCCAACAGGAACCGCATTACAATGGGGGCACTTCAACATTTTCAACAGGTCAAGACCACACCGCCCTGCTAGAAAGAGAACACACCACCGTTTCTGATTTAAAAACAGCAATCAGCAATTCAATCAAACCACCAGCAGCCAAATATCAGCATTACACCTTAAACAGCACACGAGCAGAGAGCTTTCGGTCTCTGCTGTCCTGGCAGTTCATATAGAGTTCTTGTTTATAGGGGTGGATATCATTCTCACTCCTCTCTCTACCCCCCTGTCAGAGCTACAGTACTGAATCCTCAGGAGACCACAGGCTGAAGTCAAACGAGGTCACTGTCAGACTAGCTTCCTGTTACAATCCTTTTTTTTTTTTGCAAGTAGGGCGTTCGCTGTACAGCAACACGATGACACGGATCTAACTAGACCATGTGAATCAGATCATTCACACGGAGAACACGAAGAGCACAGCTCCGTTTAGAGCCTCGTTCGTGCCCAGGGTGGAGGGCATCATTTGGAAGAATTTGGAAAGAATCGAAAGCCCACTTGGTCAGACCTCCCCCTTTGAAAAGCAAACACCCCGTGGAAGCCCAGCCCAGCAGGGAGAGGAAAGCACACTTCTCTGCCCACAAAAGCAGCTGTGTAATGGCGGCGCGGAACGCAGCCCAGTGAGAACGGGTTTCAGGGCGCGCTTTGAAAGAGGTATGTTTGTAAAAAGAGTAAAACTGATTGAGCCAAACAAACTGAACCACTTGATAGAAGCGTCCTTGTTCAGTGTAGTTTTTGCTATGACGTGTAATTATTACACCTTACAGCCAATCAATACACACTGGTTGTATAATTACAATGTAGTTACAATGTAGTAGCTGGATCTGAAATACAGTGGTGAAGCTTTCAGTCGTGGCGTACAGTTCACTTTGTAAATGCTGTATTATTAGCAGATGCTGCTAATCCCTTGTAGCAGTGTAACCACAAGTAAGCTTAATGAGTAAAAAAAACAGCTGCTTAGTGAGTTGCTTTGTATAGTCCTTAGTAAATGGCTCCCCTGCATGCAGTTACAGTAACCCTTTCAGCTGCACTTCACAAACCTGCAGCTGTGATCATAACAGTCCCGGCTGAATGAATCACTAAGTAGTTATTATTACCAACAGTTAATCACCCTTAAAGCGATGCCTTTATAATTCCAGTACGACAGTGACACCGTAGTTTCCAAACAGTCCTTCAGCAGTGATGATTTGCTCTGTGCTCTTGTTAGTGTTTGAGTGTGATGGTGGTTTGGTAGTGCTGGATTTTGGCAGGATGAAAGCTGCAGACAGGCTTCTTAGCTGCGAGGGTCTCTGCTCGTCAGAACCACAGCAACCTGCAGTGCATGTGCTCAAGTGCAACGGCTGATTCCAGCAGAGCCATCCAGACCAGCCTGACGCTGGTGGGATCTGTTGCTTGATCGAAGCCAGGTCTCTACATGTACCTGGCTTCTGAAAGCACGTTTCTAACTATGTTTCCTGGCCTATGCTGGGCCTGGCTCTTCTCATTTAATGAATTAGCTTAACAGAAAGTTTACCTTTTAAAAAAAAAAAAAAGATTTCAAGGAACCTGCTCAAAAAAAAAACCAAAACAAAGCAAAACTATTCTTGAATCCGGCTCAGGACAGAGTGAGATGACGACAGCCAGACTCTTGCGGTTCCTTTTCTGGAAAGTCATGCGGCTTTTGCCCACGAGTCTGCCAGCAGGAAATGAGTCGGTGACATTTTCTCAACATTTCCCACATGGTCGTTGAGGACATGTTGAAGAAACTGAAACTAAAGCCACCAGCACTGTCGCACTGCGCAGAAAATGATTCACAATTATTCAGCTCATATAACCTGAATCTAGCTTAACTGTTAGCTAACTGGTAAGACACGCATATGACTGTGTTTGATGAATGGAATTTAACAAGCCTTAACAAAGAAGGGGTTCCTCAAAACTCTCAACATAAAGTTTCATTAAAAAAACCAGTCTGATCCTTTTGTGAGTCCACTGGAGAGCCAGAACTCAACGTAGCCAGCCGGGCCTCAAGAAGCACTCTCATTCCCCTCCACTGTCCCGTATCAAACTCGAAAATGGACACACAATGGAGTATTTGGAGTGTTTTGTATTTCTGGTGATGTATTAATATGGATAGGGAGTATTTGGAGTGTTTTGTATTTCTGGTGATGTATTAATATGGATAGGGAGTATTTGGAGTGTTTTGTATTTCTGGTGATGTATTAATATGGATAGGGAGTATTTGGAGTGTTTTGTATTTCTGGTGATGTATTAATATGGATAGGGAGTATTTGGAGTGTTTTGTATTTCTGGTGATGTATTAATATGGATAGGGAGTATTTGGAGTGTTTTGTATTTCTGGTGATGTATTAATATGGATAGGGAGTATTTGGAGTGTTTTGTATTTCTGGTGATGTATTAATATGGATAGGGAGTATTTGGAGTGTTTTGTATTTCTGGTGATGTATTAATATGGATAGGGAGTATTTGGAGTGTTTTGTATTTCTGGTGATGTATTAATATGGATAGGGAGTATTTGGAGTGTTTTGTATTTCTGGTGATGTATTAATATGGACAGGGAGTATTTGGAGTGTTTTGTATTTCTGGTGATGTATTAATATGGATAGGGAGTATTTGGAGTGTTTTGTATTTCTGGTGATGTATTAATATGGATAGGGAGTATTTGGAGTGTTTTGTATTTCTGGTGATGTATTAATATGGATAGGGAGTATTTGGAGTGTTTTGTATTTCTGGTGATGTATTAATATGGATAGGGAGTATTTGGAGTGTTTTGTATTTCTGGTGATGTATTAATATGGATAGGGAGTATTTGGAGTGTTTTGTATTTCTGGTGATGTATTAATATGGATAGGGAGTATTTGGAGTGTTTTGTATTTCTGGTGATGTATTAATATGGATAGGGAGTATTTGGAGTGTTTTGTATTTCTGGTGATGTATTAATATAGATAGGGAGTATTTGGAGTGTTTTGTATTTCTGGTGATGTATTAATATGGATAGGGAGTATTTGGAGTGTTTTGTATTTCTGGTGATGTATTAATATGGATAGGGAGTATTTGGAGTGTTTTGTATTTCTGGTGATGTATTAATATGGATAGGGAGTATTTGGAGTGTTTTGTATTTCTGGTGATGTATTAATATAGATAGGGAGTATTTGGAGTGTTTTGTATTTCTGGTGATGTATTAATATGGATAGGGAGTATTTGGAGTGTTTTGTATTTCTGGTGATGTATTAATATGGATAGGGAGTATTTGGAGTGTTTTGTATTTCTGGTGATGTATTAATATGGATAGGGAGTATTTGGAGTGTTTTGTATTTCTGGTGATGTATTAATATAGATAGGGAGTATTTGGAGTGTTTTGTATTTCTGGTGATGTATTAATATGGATAGGGAGTATTTGGAGTGTTTTGTATTTCTGGTGATGTATTAATATGGATAGGGAGTATTTGGAGTGTTTTGTATTTCTGGTGATGTATTAATATGGATAGGGAGTATTTGGAGTGTTTTGTATTTCTGGTGATGTATTAATATGGATAGGGAGTATTTGGAGTGTTTTGTATTTCTGGTGATGTATTAATATGGATAGGGAGTATTTGGAGTGTTTTGTATTTCTGGTGATGTATTAATATGGATAGGGAGTATTTGGAGTGTTTTGTATTTCTGGTGATGTATTAATATGGATAGGGAGTATTTGGAGTGTTTTGTATTTCTGGTGATGTATTAATATAGATAGGGAGTATTTGGAGTGTTTTGTATTTCTGGTGATGTATTAATATGGATAGGGAGTATTTGGAGTGTTTTGTATTTCTGGTGATGTATTAATATGGATAGGGAGTATTTGGAGTGTTTTGTATTTCTGGTGATGTATTAATATGGATAGGGAGTATTTGGAGTGTTTTGTATTTCTGGTGATGTATTAATATGGATAGGGAGTATTTGGAGTGTTTTGTATTTCTGGTGATGTATTAATATGGATAGGGAGTATTTGGAGTGTTTTGTATTTCTGGTGATGTATTAATATGGATAGGGAGTATTTGGAGTGTTTTGTATTTCTGGTGATGTATTAATATGGATAGGGAGTATTTGGAGTGTTTTGTATTTCTGGTGATGTATTAATATGGATAGGGAGTATTTGGAGTGTTTTGTATTTCTGGTGATGTATTAATATGGATATTAAGTATTTGGATTGTTTTGTATTTCTGGTGATGTATTAATATGGATAGGGAGTATTTGGAGTGTTTTGTATTTCTGGTGATGTATTAATATAGATAGGGAGTATTTGGAGTGTTTTGTATTTCTGGTGATGTATTAATATGGATAATGGACAGGGAGTTGGAGTGTTTTGTATTTCTGGTGATGGGATAGGGAGTATTTGGAGTGTTTTGTATTTCTGGTGATGTATTAATATGGATAGGGAGTATTTGGAGTGTTTTGTATTTCTATTTCTGATGTATTAATATAGATAGGGAGTATTTGGAGTGTTTTGTATTTCTGGTGATGTATTAATATGGACAGGGAGTATTTGGAGTGTTTTGTATTTCTGGTGATGTATTAATATGGATAGGGAGTATTTGGAGTGTTTTGTATTTCTGGTGATGTATTAATATAGATAGGGAGTATTTGGAGTGTTTTGTATTTCTGGTGATGTATTAATATGGATAGGGAGTATTTGGAGTGTTTTGTATTTCTGGTGATGTATTAATATAGATAGGGAGTATTTGGAGTGTTTTGTATTTCTGGTGATGTATTAATATGGATAGGGAGTATTTGGAGTGGGAGTAGTTGGAGTGTTTTGTATCCTCAAACACACACACACACACACACACACACACAGGGACATTTGGACACTGGTGATGTACAATACACACACACACACACTCCCTCAAACACACAACCCACACATGTCGTTTGTAACAGAAACGAGAAGACGGAGAGAGTAGAGGTAGTAACTATAGGGTAAAGAAGAAGAGAAAGGAGCGGTGATATCAGAAAGATAAAGGATTTTTTTTTTTTATGTATTACACATGTGTGGTGGGCGGGGTTCCCCTACCCGCCCAGTCCACGGATGTTCTGTTCTCAGTACTCCACTAACACCCCCCCCCCCACACATCCTTTTTCTACCTATTCCCTCATCACACTCCCACCCCCCTAAAGACCCCCTTTTTTTTCCCCCCGAATTCTCCCACTCAATACATCTCCCTATAAACCTCACACACACCGCCATACAAGACCACTAATTCTCTCCCCTCCGTGCCCTCATAAACTCACAAAAATAAAGACCACTCTCATAATTATTACCTATTACCTCATAAACCTCACAAAAGCAGAAAAGACCACTACATAATTATACCTGTTCCTAATTAAACCATCCCAAAACATAAAAGACACGTACATATTATATTATCCCTTCAGTAAACCTCGCACAAAACATAAACGACACTACATAATTATAACCTCCCTCGTCCTAATAAACCTCACAAAGACATAAAGACCACTAACATAAGTTATTCCCACCTATCCCTCAAAAACTCAACAAAACCATAAAGACCCTAAATACATAATTATATCCTATCCCTCCATAAACCTCAGGTCTGCCCCTTCTTAAACAGAAGCCTTTGTTAGGATCTGTGTTTACACTGTCTTTGCGGCCGTGCTCGTGTTTTTTTTGTGAACTGCGTTGAAATATTATTCTCTCTTCTAATTCATACACCTCTTCCTTTTCTCACTCTTTGCTTCTCTTAACCCTTTATTACACAGCCATTCATTTTGGTTCCTTGAGGACAGGAAGCATTTGTTGAAAATAATATTCCAGGTCTGTAACTATCGTTGACTGTGATTGGAACTTAAGGAAGCTTTATGGTTCCCTGCAATCTGCATAGGGAAAGAAATACCTTCGGTAGGCAGAGAGAATAATAATTATTAAAACCATTGCTGCATAAATGACAATGCCATCAAGAAAGAGCTTGATTCTTGTAATTTCACACAGGCTCCCTGAGGAGAGCATCTTTGTTTTGGGTTACTGTTGCATTAAGCTGGGTTTAGAAAGGGAAGACCCAAAACTAAGGAGTGAACAAGCCTTGTGTTGGAGGCTTTCAGAGGCTGGGATTAATATCGGCTTGTGTAGTAATCCCTGCCAGGAACACACACACACACACACCACACACACAACACACACACACACACCCACACCCAAAACACACACACACACACACACACACACACACACACACAGGATACACCTGTCGTGTACGTGTGTGTGGTAAGTCACTTTGTCAGTCCTAGGTGCACCGTGAGCACCTCCTCAACACACAGCACAAACCACACACACACACACTCGTTGCTCCTATATATTGTGTGTGTACCGAGAAGTAGACCAAGAGTGATCGTGATGTCTAACGAGTAAAGTCCTTACTGTATATGCGACCAAAGGATCGTCGGAATTGTGCTATAGAATCCATATATAATATATATAGTATCTCTTGTCTTTCGAGACACAATTCGAGACAGAAACGCATCTCTCGGCTCGTCCGAACCGCCCGCTCGTCTCTCACAAAAAAAACACTTGCACGTCTTTAATTATATAGAAGCCCTTTTCCCACGATTAGGGATCGCGAATTAGAGCGAAGACAAAGAGTCCGCTAGTTACCCGAGCAGAGAAATGTCTTAGTTTTGCCCAGTCATAAAGCACAGTGCTCCAAAGCCAGTGAACTTGTTCCCTTCAGTAAACAACTGTATAAACTGCTTGCCACATTACTACCGTTAATCTCTTCTACATCATACACCTCTTGCTATCTCCAATATATATGAAACTTCAAGTACAGACAGGAAATTTGTTGAAATAGCGAACTTACCCCCCTGACAACGACATAGAGCGGTAAGCAGAGACATGTCCTGTTTTGCAGTCATGGCACAGTAAGCAAAGCAGATTAAAGTGTACTGTTTGCTGGGTCCTGACTAGGGCTGTATCTCCACAATCCTTCAGTCCAGCATGGGGTACGGTGGCCGAGTGGCTTGTCAGTGCAACAGTAAAAGGCCCCTTTTTTATAAAATGCTTAAAACGCGTCGACCCCTTTAGCAGCAAACTGCTCCAGACATCACTACACGCGCGGCATCTGTCCAACCCTTGCAAAGGTCAGCCCGTCCCGTATTAGTTGACATGCCTTTGCTGTGAAAACTCACGCATTGGCCTTTGAAAGGCATTTCATTCCAGATTCCCATTGCTCTGGCAGCAGTGCTGCTTGTTGTACTGGGGAGCTGGCAGCCCGGTCAGGGGGGGAACAGCTTGCCTCCGAGCCCAGACAGCTGGGAGGGGCCGTCCCTTTGAACCCACAGGGCACTTCCAGCAGCCGTATACTTGAACACACGGCTTTAGGGTCCAATGCAATTTACTTTCTAGCTGCTGGGGAAAAGTCAAGAGAAATTCGAAATCAATCAACAAGGTGCATATGCAAAGCAGTTAAGAAATGTCTTTCTTATTAAGAGACTCGAGATGCAGCTTCAAAACATAGCGACTGTTTATTCCAATCAAATGTTATGCAGAAAACCAGCTTTAAAAGGTAGAATCACATGCATGATGTTTATTTATATACTGTTCATTCATGGCTCCTTAACACTCTCTATAGTGCTGAATTTATAAATGCTAATATAAATCCCATCACGCTGGTTTCGACTAGCAGTCTTTGTCTTCAGCGGCAGGGGAAACTGCTGTGTATATTTTTTTTATTCAAAACATTTACCATTTTATTTATTGCATCTCTTTGATTATTAATATATACTAGCCTTTCTCCTCACTGTATAATTATATTGTACTATAACCCAAGGATTTGTAATTACTACTGTTAACTGGTTTAATAAATTACAAGTTTACAAATCATCTCTCAGTTACTAATATAAGTAACACAGATCACAGCAACATGGCAACAGGTGATTATATATATAGAGTACATATCAATGTATTTAAAGTATATTACACAGATTACTCTTACTGGCCTTAAACACGCTCCACCTAAATAAATCACAAGAACAGCAGCCACTCCAATCTGTTTGTTACTATTCAGCATCTATTTAATTCTGCATCTCAATTAATCCCCCCCCCTCTCCCTTTTCTTTCCACCCCAGTAACCACAGACCTGCTCTAATGCACCCTAATTCCTTGCCAAACATTTCAATCAATGCCCCTGTTAATTAGGGCAAAGAGGAGTTCTGAATGTTAATGAATCATTCCGGTGCCATTCGGGGCTTCTGGTTCTCATGCTAATTTATGCAAAGCGCCTCTGCCCCCTGTCCTGGCCCGATGCCAGTCTCCTTCGTCCCTGGGTCTTGCATCACTGCTCCCTCTCACAGGGCCTCCTCACTGCACGGGACAGCATGCGCACCCCTGCGTCACTCGCTCTCTGTCGGGGGCTGACGGTAAAGGACATGCAAGTCAATGGGAGTGAATGTCAGGGGTGGTAAATGATTGTAGAAATGGTGAATGGTAAATGCATGGTGTTCAGATTTGCAGTAGTGTTAGTAAAGTGCACCCTGAAATGGATGCACTTGTTAAATTGACGGAGCTGATGTGTGGTGTTGCAAAGGTGATTTTGTAGAAATTAGATTTGAAAGTGTTAATAAGTAGCTGAAAGCCTTCATTAGCCGATTAGCTATTCCTGTCCCGTTTTTGGTTTTTCAGTAGCTATTTAAGGATATTATCCCTGAGGTCCTTAGGTTTTTAAAGGCTGTTGTATTAATACCATTTTCACAGCTGCCCATATCACTGCCTAGTTGAATTTTATGTTTCCAATATACTTTCTTCACTGTAAAAATCTTTGAAAGCACAATGATATTTTATGTAGATATTGTGAATCATATTCAATATATCTATCTATCTATCTATCTATCTCTCTCTCTCTATATATATATATATAGCCTTATCTCTTGTTACAACCATAATGAATCAGAAGATAAAGTGTTGTTGTATAAAACACGTTTGCATAACATTTGTATCGAATGACATTTATATCCATCTGAATTCTGTGCAATCGTTTATCTGCAGTTTCTATGTAATCTGTACTTGAAATCTGTTGATGTGTCTCTCTGTGGCACAAGCTGTCCCTCTAGTCTGTGATGTCTGTGATGCATGCTTGTTCTTTTACCTGCTAGGCTGCAAAGAAGACTCTCTTTTAATAACCTAAACTGCGGCTGATCTTAACAGCACCGCTGTGAAATTCTGTCTCGTGAAGTCAGAAGGACAGCGGTGCCCAGATATTTGGTAAGATGGTTAAACCTTGTTAACAGGCTCAGATCTGCCACGACTGACTTTGCCTGGTCATGCTTGGTTTATGGCACAGAAATCTCGTGAAAGTAATTTCCACCAGTCATTTCTGCGTCAACACGAAGCCACGATGCCCAGCAGCACCTGGAGTGAGGTTGGGTCCGCAGCTGCTGAGAATATTAAACCAGAGCTTTCAGAGCTTAGCAGGTTGGGGGTAAACCCAAACATTGCAGGCTGAAACGGCTCTCAGTCGCCCTGCAGAATTAAACTCATTTTGCTTCATGAAGTCAAATAAAACCTGCTGAATATTGTTACGCTAACATATTGAATTACACACTGCTTTGTGGTTTACCATTTACTTAACAGAAAACTGACAACAATTAAAAAATGTGATGTTTCGAAATCTAACATGAAATATACTGCACTACTATTATGGCTTTTGGTCGACTTTTGCAATTTCATTTTGTAGTTTCTTTGATGATAAGTTAAGTAAAGAACTAAATTATGTTCATCTATTAATACTATAATATATATATATATATATATATAATATATATATATATATATATATATATATGTCTCAATCCTAACATTTTAGCAGGTGCAAAACATTTGTCCATAGCTGCAGATGCATTGCATGTAGGGTACCTCAATGCTGTGCAGGTAGACCTGCCATCCTTCACACTTCAATCTGAGCTCCAGCGGCCTGGTGCTGACTGAGAAGCCCACAGCACTCTTCTGAAAGGACAGCACTTCTGATCTGGTGCCCTGGTTAAATTTCAAAGAAAACAAATGCTTTGAAGAACAGGCACAGGGTATATTTAGCACAATGAATATGATGTTACAATATTTAATAATAGTCATGAAAAGTAATCTTGTTTGTGAACCTCAGTTTGTATTGACACATAGCCACGGATTAGCTAGATAAGATAATACCCTGTATGGAGAATACTAATTAATATATTTTTTATATATACATATGTGTTGTGTATCTATAATTCTGGGTTGATTTGCAGGGAGAATTTTTCACAATAGGTGTTTAGTAAAACACAGTTTAGTTAAGCTCTGACTGGTGTTAATACCAGTTCAATTTTATGTGAAATATCAGTGGATTTGTGAAAATCCACACTAAAATAGCCTCCTTTTCTCTGCTTTCCGTAAAAAAAATAACAAACAAACAACCTCAACTAGACTAACCCTTCACAGCAACACTGGGTGTCTCCCCTTTGGGAACGCGAGCCCTGTTCACACAGAGAAGTCTGCCCTACAGATGTGTGTCATTATTGTGTATGGAGCCCAGACTCTAAAATGGCTGATGCGTGGCCATTTTGTTTTCCAGAGCAGAAGCGGTGCTTTGTGCAGGCTGTGGAAGGCAGCTGGGCTGGGAGAAGCCATGTTTAAATTCAGCTGCTTAACAGCAAGCTTCCGCAGGGTAGCCTGTTTGGAATGAACCCAGTTTTTGACGGAATGGGCATTAATTCCTGGCACGGGCAGAGCGTCTTTGTGTATCGTTTCCCATGCAGCCCGGAGGATCCAGTGAGTTACGCTTTGGGTTTTTTGCATGGTTGCCTCCATGTGCTGTGTGGTGTGATTTTGATTGTGTTTCAGTAAACAGTGTGCACGGTTGCTTTGCTCTGGTTTGCATGATGTAATTATGTAACACACCGATATGCCTGTGCTGCTGCAGCATCTTCTTTGTCATTTCTTGTTTCTTTTTCTGGTGGTCTTTTCATGAGAGTGGATTTGAGTGTTTTTGTCGCAGAGTAGAATAATGCATTCTGTGATCTCTCATCCCGAAGTGCTGGTTTTGAACCAGGCCCAGATATATATATATATATATATATATATATACGAACCGAAAATAACAATGTCAGTTCTCTGCCAAACTCTTAATTTGGGGGGGGGAGTGCTGTCGAATACAACCTGAAACGATTCCAAAGAAATTGGGGGATCTATTTTTTTTTTTATTGCTGTACCTTGGCATCGGTCTTTGCAATGGAATCGCTGAAGATTTCTGAAAAGGCTAGTCGGTCAGTAAGCTTTATATTGAATCATAATTCTGTGACCTTCGTTTACTGTTAATTAATGGAATGCCTTTCAGCTTTTAAAGCAGACCACCACACTCCACAAAACAGCATCAAGTCATCACAAAATTCTTCATTCTAGCTTACAATTCTAGTGTTCAACTTTTGCATGCTAAGAGTTTTAGAAGTCAATCAAAGATAATGCTGATTTTTTTGCAAGGCACACATGAGCTTCCTTATTCGCTGCCTAATCCTTGTGTTATTATGGGTGTGGGAAGCAATGCATATAAGAGAAAAGAAAGGATTTGTTTCTGAAACTGGAATTGAACTCTGCACTGGCTTTAAAGCCCTATCCGATATATATATTAAAGCACCACCATTAAAATGGCTGTATGTATGCAAAACTCTGTAAGTCAACTTTTGCCACGAAGGAAGCCGATCTTACAAGCCCGGCACAGGGTTGCAATGACAGAATCCAGCGCCTGTGCCATCGTGGTCTCTCGTGGTGTCATTCAATCAGACCAGGGCCGCTGTACATGTTTCCATGCTGTCCAGTGTCAAGACCGGGTACTGTTTAAGGTGTGGCACGCTTGGACCTGGTCCTCCTATACCTGGAGGTTTCATTGAAAGAATAGCAGCTGCAGTGCATCCTGTGACTGAATACAGACACACTGACTCAACTAACCGGGCTCTGTCTGTCTCTTGCAGGAATGGGCTCTTGCTGGGCTGGGTTGGCTCAGCTGTGATGCTGTCCTTGGGGCTGAGGTAGTAGATTGAATAGTTGTGGCGTGTGAGTCGTCCCTCTGAGATAACTATACAATCTACTGTCTTTCCTAAGGAGACAGTCGAATCACCTGCCAATGAAGAAGGAATTCACAGCTCGTCGCGTTTCAGTCAATGCAGTCTCGTCTTATTGCTTTGTAACTGAACTTTGAATCTATCGTTACTTTGAGACGGGGGGGGGGGTCTTTTGTAATGATGTGACCCGCAGGGGCTCGCGTGAACCCCTTTATTCTCAGAACGGGGGTCTTTAAATCCCCTACGGTACAGAGGGATGACCACTTAGTTCAAGGATCGTTAAAAGCAATGAACTGTAAATCCTCTGTATACCAGAATTCCTATATGTGAAGCCTCGTCTACAGCGATCATAATAACTAGCCTATTACAGAGCTCCTCCTTTCTACCATGGAGCCGTGCATAATGCAGCATGGCTGGAGCGCCCCTTTGCCTCAGTGCCAGTACACTAGCACTTTCATTCTTCTAACTGGGGCTCCCCAGCTACAGTGATATAAAGCAGGAGCATTGTAACCTGTTAATACTCACAGCAACACTCTGACTTGTTCATCATTTCCACTTCAATTGCAGGGGAGGCGGTTAATGATTCCCAACTCGATTTCAAGTTGTTTAAAAGGAATGTTACAGACAACACAGAATGTTAACTGTTTCTAAATATATATAAAAAAATAAAAATAAAAAAAAACAGCGAAGCGTTAATAGTTACTAAACCAAACCAACCAAGGCAGATACAAAGAGCTACGTGTATCTGAGCATCAAGTGGGAGCCCAGAGGGACAGAATAGAAATGCTGCTTTTCTTGCAGGCAGTCTGAGGGCACGAGGGCAGCTACACTGGGTTGAGACGGCTCCCTGGTAACACCTGTGGTGTGTTGATGCTTCCGCTAGGAGTTCTTCTAACGCACTGCTGTTGGGAAGGGGCAGTCCTTGACTCCCCCTGAAAGCAGGGACCCAGTGGACGAGCACGCGAAGGACGCATCGGGCAGCGTCCAGGACGGAAGGAAGGTGTGGAGGCTGCAGTGTTCCCGCGGGGTGAGGTAGTAGGTTGTATAGTTTGGTGGGAGGGATAGTATCCCATTCAGGTGATAACTATACAGACTATTGCCTTCCTTGAGGAGCTCACACGCACACAGAGCAGCAGCGTCAGCAAGGGAACGAGGAGGAAGGAGGCCGCCTCCGGCACAGGACAACTCTCATTGCTATAATGTTATTATAATGATTATTGTATTTACAACGTGTACTGCAATGCAAGGCAGAATAAATAAATATATAAACACGGTGACTGCTTAACTTCTACTATATTATTAGTATTATTGTTATTATGCATGGTTATGTTTCTAAAATCTACATTTTTAAAAACAGTATAATATATATATATCTATACGAGCCAATAGAATCTCTTTTACTATCAGTTGATATGATCATGTTTTTGACATTGGGGATTATTTTAATACTAAAATGACCGCACACAATTAGTGCTATACATGTTAGGGAGGGGTGTTAGGGTTAAGCTCTGATTAGTTCATTAAACTTGACAGATCTCAGGGTGATGGTTATTTATTCACTCTCTTGAGCTACTAATAGTATTAAAGGGTTTATGCCATTTTACCTGCAGCTATGCAGCTGAACAAACAAGTTTTCCCTTCAACAAACTGAAGCGCTTTCCTTCTCTTTCTGTAGCAAGCGCTATAAACACACCCCTCCAGCCAGATTTCCTCTTGTGAGCTTAATATGCCCCCTAGTGGCAACTACTGGCAAAGCGTACTGTAATTCTCTCTGCAATACCTGGTACAGCTGTGGACAAGAGTTTTCCATCACCTACCATTTTGCGTCACACATGTTTTTTTTTTTGTTTTGTTTTGTTTTTTTTTTTTTACTTGTGTGTGTGTGTGAGACAGAGAGAGAGAGAGAGAGAGAGAGAGAGAGAGAGGAGACAGAGAGAGAGAGGAGAGAGAGAGAGAGAGAGAGAGGGGGAGAGGGGGGTTCAAGGGGGGGGGGGGCTTCAAGATACACTGAAGAGAGAGCCACCCAAATATAATGAATGGAAAATGATAAAACAGCTGAAAAATATCACTATCAAACTACCAGGCAAATTCACAGACAAGATGAGGTTTCATAGAGAAAACTGCAGAGAATGGCACTTTTTTTTTTGCAATGCATATTTACACTGTTAGCGCTTGATAAGCGTTATACAGTCTACTCGTGTTTAAACTGCTTGGGTCAGGGCTGGATGCAGGGCGATGATTTGCCACTCATGTCGAAAGTTACAGTCCTGTATCATTGCTGATATTGCATATTCCGATATCAGAAGAGCACCTGAGCTTTCAATTGCATTGCAAGTATCACACCCTCTCTTCCATTACTTCAGCAGCGGTAGGTCTGGGGCGTGTTTCTGGTGGTGTTGCTCTATCTGAAATCCATTCTGTTTGTACGGTTGTTGTTAAATGCAGAAACCAGAGCTGAACAAGTTAATATGGGCTTGAAAACATGCCAAGAAGGGGTTTTCTACTCCTTTCTGTTCCTCGTTTGAATCAAAAGGGACATTCAGAGGCAAACAGAATACAGTCATCCTGTGCACACAACCTCTATATTAACCACATATTATATATATATACACACACACACACACAGTATACAGAAACATGATTTGGAGGGCACAGCAGGTTAATGACGCACAGTTGCAGAAACTGCATGTACAGGATGATGTTATCAGTTCTGAATAAACTTCCTGTGCTCTATCTGTGTGGTTAATGTTCTGCAAAGACCAAGACGCCACATCAAGACATCCAAGCTGACAGAGTGGGCTCTTCTAAAACCACACAAGGTTACACTTACAGAGAATGACCTTAGTGACCAAAACATAAGAGCAACACATACTGTACCATGGCGAGTTAAGGAATAATGACATCCAGTGCAGTATCATGTTATAATAAACAATTGCCTCCAGTATCCAGCCCAGGGCAGTTGAACTATATCCATGTTCACCACAGTACAGTCTGCATTGAATTGCACAGTGCCCCACCCCCAATGCCACTCCTGTTTCTTTACCACAGTAAATTGTGTTTGATGTGATACTAGTCTGTGCTTCCCTTTCCTCTCTCAGTGTTATTACTAAGCATTGCTAAACCTCTTTTTAGCACTGGATACCACAGTACATGGTTATAAATGCTCTGCATTGGCAATGGTTTGGCACAGATACAGATTCATCACACACCTTGACTTGTTCAAAGCCAGTATATACAGCACTTTATGGTTGAGCTGTAAAGCTGCACAAGGGTCATATGCACAGGATTCAAAACTAGACAGAGCAACATAAAACGATGAAAAACAGAGACATACAAGAAAAAGAGGAAACAGAAAAAACCCATCGTGCTTCAGCCACAGCCTCAATAGAGTCACAATGCACCCAGCTCGTCTATTTAAAACTACCTTGAACTTCGTGCTCATGAAGGTGCACTGGCCCGAGGCAAGCAGGGCTGCTGAAGATTCCAGCAACTGCAGCTGAGCTACAGGATGGGAATCTTACAATGTCTGGAAGGCCAACTTTGGAGACAAAGTGTGCACAACATACAGCTACATAAAGCACTAGACTGCTGCATTAGGCCTTTGAGTGCAAACCATACAGTTAGCACATATGAAAGACTTTTTAACAGAGTTCTATATAAAGCAAACAACTGAATCTACCAGTAACTAGAAGCTGCCAAACTGGAAACTGAAACTTTCCTACGGAACTGCAAGTACTCAGAGGAAAAAAGGGAAACACAGTTGAGGTCGGAATAGGAGTGTGAAACTGCAAGTCGGCAGTTTAAGAGATAGCTTCATCCTCAGATACAGGTCGCTGACTTCATATTAGTTATAGCAAGAAACAGCAAACTAGGGATCAGACAGTCAAAGACTTAGCAAATGTATGCAACTCTGCTTGCATTGTGAAATTCCAAAGAGCCGCGTCACAAGGCTGCGGAAACAAACATTTCAATGAATCAGTTTTGCCTTCGCCTAACGCGAGTGCCGCTTCAACTATTGTATTGGGTGTAGATTATATTAAAATTTGAAGAAAAACTCAGATTGGAAAATCTGTCAAACCCACTGAGAAAGGGCATCCCACACAGAGAGGCTGGGAGCGCTCCGGACACGGCTGCACCATCAGCGCCACCAACACCTGAGACTGAGAACTAAACTGGGACACCAGCAGCCTCTGCTGAAGGGAATAATGAACATTTGCATGCATGTCTGTGTGTGCGGCTTTCCTGTCAGGGAACGATTCCCTTTCGGGGAAACTCAAATATACATTTTGAATAATATTTGACTCAAGTTCAAGCTTGCATTTGGAAAATTTGAATAAGAAAAATAAACAAAGATCGTTATCAAACTGTTCCAAAATAGACGCCTTGACGACCTGAGTTTAAAAAATAAAGTCAGAAAAGACTGAATGAAACGACTGACGCTGTTAAATTATCAAGCAAGTAAAAATCTAACTAGAATCTAGTGGCAGCTTTGCATGAAGTAGTGAATTGATTAAGTTATCAAACTGACTGAGAAACTACGGGATTCGTGTCACTTCCAAACAGACTTGATTCATTAGGAGATATTAAACACGAAGGTCAGTTTTCAAAGTGTTCTGTGTGGTCAGTCTGGTACAGCAGCGCGGTAATACTGAGTTCATGTTGTTTACTGCTGTGTGACAGTGTAACCACAGTCCACTTGTACTCTTAACATGTTTCAATAAAAATAAATTCAAGATAAATACGCGTTATTGTGCAAGGGGAGTGATGTGTATTACAGTGTTTGAGAGCCCCTGTCTAAAAAGCACGTAGTCCCCATTCAAACAGCTGCATGATTTCAATTCTGTCTCAGTATGCAATTTAAGTTATTAAAATATTCTTCGTGTCTTTAAAACTAAACATGCCATTAATGCATGAACAATGCTTTGACGGTGGTCCATCGCACTGTTATATTCAGACATATTTGCTGCCATTATAGTTTTATAAAACATCAACTTACTTTCTCTGAGATGCTGAGGTAGCCGGGAGGGACAGCACTGATCTTTTGGTTAATGTTTTTAAATGTGTTCGCACCTGTGGGTGACGATGTGCGGGGGTCGACCCCGACTCCCACCTCGCCAGGGAGCAGCGGGGTCCCCGGGCACCCCACCGCGGCCGCGCCCTGCTCTCAACTGCGCGGAAACAGGTTACTGTTTAAAAACGCTGGGAACTAACTTGCTGTATGTTTTGATTTCCTCTCCCAGCAAATTGGAGTTGAAGACTTTTTTTTTTTTTTTTTTTTTT